>NW_028142205.1:0-131514 GCF_055691185.1 Crinia signifera | reverse complement strand
TAAGCGGAAGTGGGCGGGGCCTGGGCCCTCCAGCCCCCTGCCATGCCCAGGGTTGCCCTGGTAACTGTTGCTTGGCCCCAAAGCGGAAGTGGGCGGGGCCTGGCGCCCTCCAGCCCCCTGCCATGCCAAGGCTTGCCCTGGCAACTGTTGCTGGCCCCCAAAGCGGACGTGGGCGGGGCCTGGCGCCCTCAAGCCCCCTACCATGCCCAGGCTTGCCCTGGTAACTGTTCCTGGCCCCAAAGCGGAAGTGGGCGGGGCCTGGCACCCTCCAGCCCCCTGCCATGCCCTGGGTTGCCCTGGTAACTGTTGCTGGCCCCCAAAGCGGAAGTGGGTGGGGCCTGGCGCCCTCCAGCCCCCAGCCATGCCCAGGATTGCCCTGGCAACTGTTGCTGGGCCCCAAAGCGGAAGTGGGCGCGGCCTGGCGCCTTCCAGCCTCCAGCCATGCCCAGGCTTTCCCTTGCAACTGTTGCTGGGCCCCAAAGCGGAAGTGGGCGGGGCCTTCGGCCCTCCAGCCCTCCAGCCCCCTGCAATGCCCAGGGCTGCCCTGGTAACTGTTGATTGGCCCCAAAGCGGAAGTGCGCGGGGCCTGGCGCCCTCCAGCCCCCTGCCATGCCCAGGCTTGCCCTGTCAACTGTTGCTGGCCCCCCAAAGCGGAAGTGGGTGGGGCCTGGCGCCCTCCAGCCCCCTGCCATGCCGAGGCATGCCCTGGCAACTGTTGCTGGCCCCCAAAGCGGAAGTGGGCGGGGCCTGGCGCCCTCCAGTTCCCTGCCATGCCCAGGGTTGCCCTGGTAACTGTTCCTGGCCCCAAAGCGGAAGTGGGCGGGGCCTGGCACCCTCCAGCCCCCTGCCATGCCCTGGGTTGCCCTGGTAACTGTTGCTGGCCCCCAAAGCGGAAGTGGGTGGGGCCTGGCGCCCTCCAGCCCCCAGCCATGCCCAGGATTGCCCTGGCAACTGTTGCTGGCCCCCAAAGCGGAAGTGGGCGGGGCCTGGCGCCCTTCAGCCTCCTGCCATGCCGAGGCTTGCCCGGGCAACTATTGCTGGCCCCCAATGAGGAAGTGGGTCTGGCCTGGCGCCCTCCAGCCCCCTGCCATGCCGAGGCATGCCCTGGCAACTGTTGTTGGGCCCCAAAGCGGAAGTGGGCGGGGCCTGGGCCCTCCGGCCCCCTGCCATGCCCAGGGTTGCCCTGGTAACTGTTGCTTGGCCCCAAAGCGGAAGTGGGCGTGGCCTGGCGCCCTCCAGCCCCCTGCCATGCCCAGGGTTGCCCTGGTAACTGTTGCTGGCCCCAAAAGAGGAAGTGGGCGGGGCCTGGCGCCCTCAAGCCCCCTGCCATGCCCAAGTTTGCCCTGGTAACTGTTGCTGGCATCCAAAGCGGAAGAGGGCGGGGCCTGGCGCCCTCCAGCCCCCTGCCATGCCCAGGGTTGCCCTGGTAGCTGTTGCTTCGACACAAAGCGGAAGTGGGCGGGGCCTGGCGCCCTCCAGCCCCCAGCCATGCCCAGGCTTGCCCTGGCAACTGTTGCTGGCCACCAAAGCGGAAGTGGGCGGGGCCTGGCGCCCTCCAGCCTCTAGCCATGCCCAGTCTTGCCCTGGCAACTGTTGCTGGGCCCAAAAGCGGAAGTGGGCGGGGCCTGGCGCCTTCCAGCCTCCAGCCATGCCCAGGCTTGCCCTTGCAACTGTTGCTGGGCCCCAAAGCGGAAGTGGGCGGGGCCTGGGCCCTCCAGCCCCCTGCAATGCCCAGGGCTGCCCTGGTAACTGTTGCTTGTCCCCAAAGCGGAAGTGGGCGGGGCCTGGCGCCCTCCAGCCCCCTGCCATGCCCAGGCCTGCCCTGGCAGCTGTTGCTTGGCCCCAAAGCGGAAGTGGGCGTGGCCTGGCGCCCTCCAGCCTCCAGCCATGCCCAGGCTTGCCCTGGCAACTGTTGCTGGGCCCCAAAGCGGAAGTGGGCGGGGCCTGGCGCCTTCCAGCCTCCAGCCATGCCCAGGCTTGCCCTTGCAACTGTTGCTGGGCCCCAAAGCGGAAGTGGGCGGGGCCTGGGCCCTCCAGCCCCCTGCAATGCCCAGGGCTGCCCTGGTAACTGTTGTTGGCCCCCAAAGCGGAAGTGGGCGGGGCCTGGCGCCCCCACTCTCCTGCCATGCCGAGGTTTGCCCGGGCAACTATTGCTGGCCCCCAAAGAGGAAGTGGGTCTGGCCTGGCGCCCTCCAGCCCCCTGCCATGCCCAGGGCTGCCCTGGTAACTGTTGCTTGGCCCCAAAGCGGAAGTGGGCGGGGCCTGGCGCCCTCCAGCCCCCTGCCATGCCCAGGGTTGCCATGGTAACTGTTGCTGGGCCCCAAAGCGGAAGTGGGCGGGGCCTGGCGCCCTCCAGCCCCCTGCCATGCCGAGGAATGCCCTGGCAACTGTTGCTGGCCCCCAAAGCGGAAGTGGGCGGGGCCTGGCGCCCCCCAGCCCCCTGCCATGCCCAGGGTTGCCCTGGTAACTGTTGCTGGCCCCAAAGCGGAAGTGGGCGTGGCCTGGCGCCCTCCAGCCCCCTGCCATGCCCAGGGTTGCCCTGGCAACTGTTGCTGGGCCCCAAAGCGGAAGTGGGCGGGGCCTGACGCCCTCCAGCCTCCAGCCATGCCCAGGCTTGCCCTGGCAACTGTTGCTGGGCCTCAAAGCGGAAGTGGGCGGGGCCTGGCGCCCTCCAGCCCCCTGCCTTGCCCAGGGTTGCCCTGGTAACTGTTGCTGGCCCCAAAAGCGGAAGTGGGCGGGGCCTGGCGCCCTCAAGCCCCCTGCCATGCCCAGGTTTGCCCTGGTAACTGTTGCTGGCATCCAAAGCGGAAGAGGGCGGGGCCTGGCGCCCTCCAGCCCCCTGCCATGCCCAGGCTTGCCCTGACAACTGTTGCTGGCCCCCAAAGCGGAAGTGGGCGGGGCCTGGCGCCCTCCAGTCCCCTGCCATGCCGAGGAATGCCCTGGCAACTGTTGCTGGCCCCCAAAGCGGAAGTGGGCGGGGCCTGGCGCCCTCCAGCCCCTGCCATGCCCAGGGTTGCCCTGGTAACTGTTGCTGGCCCTAAAGCGGAAGTGGGCGGGGCCTGGCGCCCTCCAGCCCCCTGCCATGCCCAGGGTTGCCATGGTAACTGTTGCTGGCCCCCAAAGCAGAAGTGGGCGGGGCCTGGCGCCCTCCAGCCCCCTGCCATGCCCAGGATTGCCCTGGTAACTTTTGCTTGGCCCCAAAGCGGAAGTGGGCCCCAAAGCGGAAGTGGGCGGGGCCTGGCGCCCTCCAGCCCCCTGCCATGCCCAGGCTTGCATTGGCAACTGTTGCTGGCCCCCAAAGCGGAAGTGGGCGGGGCCTGGCGCCCTCCAGCCCCCTGCCATGCCCAGGGTTGCCCTGGTAACTGTTGCTTGGCCCCAAAGCGGAAGTGGGCCCCAAAGCGAAAGTGGGCGGGGCCTGGCGCCCTCCAGCCCCCTGCCATGCCCAGGCTTGCCCTGGCAACTGTTGCTGGCCCCCAAAGCGGAAGTGGGCGGAACCTGGCGCCCTCCAGCCCCCTGCCAAGCCCAGGCTTGCCCTGTCAACTGTTGCTGGGCCCCAAAGCGGAAGTGGGCGGGGCCTGGCGCCCTCCAGCCCCCTGCCATGCCCAGGGTTGCCCTGGTAACTGTTGCTGGGCCCCAAAGCGGAAGTGGGCGGAACCTGGCGCCCTCCAGCCTCCAGCCATGCCCAGGCTTGCCCTGGCAACTGTTGCTGGGCCCCAAAGCGGAAGTGGGCGGGGCCTGGCACCCTTCAGCCCCCTGCCATGCCCAGGGTTGCCCTGGTAACTGTTGCTGGCCCCCAAAGCAGAAGTGGGCGGGGCCTGGCGCCCTCCAGCCCCCTGCCATGCCCAGGGTTGCCCTGGTAACTGTTGCTTGGCCCCAAAGCGGAAGTGGGCGGGGCCTGACGCCCTCCAGCCTCCAGCCATGCCCAGGCTTGTCCTGGCAACTGTTGCTGGGCCTCAAAGCGGAAGTGGGCGGGGCCTGGCGCCCTCCAGCCCCCTGCCTTGCCCAGGGTTGCCCTGGTAACTGTTGCTGGCCCCAAAAGCGGAAGTGGGCGGGGCCTGGCGCCCTCAAGCCCCCTGCCATGCCCAGGTTTGCCCTGGTAACTGTTGCTGGCATCCAAAGCGGAAGAGGGCGGGGCCTGGCGCCCTCCAGCCCCCTGCCATGCCCAGGCTTGCCCTGGCAACTGTTGCTGGCCCCCAAAGTGGAAGTGGGCGGGGCCTGGCGCCCTCCAGTCCCCTGCCATGCCGAGGAATGCCCTGGTAACTGTTGCTGGCCCTAAAGCGGAAGTGGGCGGGGCCTGGCGCCCTCCAGCCCCCTGCCATGCCCAGGGTTGCCATGGTAACTGTTGCTGGGCCCCAAAGCGGAAGTGGGCGGGGCCTGGCACCCTCCAGCCCCCTGCCATGCCCAGGGTTGCCCTGGTAACTGTTGCTTGGCCCCAAAGCGGAAGTGGGCCCCAAAGCGGAAGTGGGCGGGGCCTGGCGCCCTCCAGCCCCCTGCCATGCCCAGGCTTGCCCTGTCAACTGTTGCTGGCCCCCAAAGCGGAAGTGGGCGGGGCCTGGCGCCCTCCAGCCCCCTGCCAAGCCCAGGCTTGCCCTGTCAACTGTTGCTGGGCCCCAAAGCGGAAGTGGGCGGGGCCTGGCGCCCTCCAGCCCCCAGCCATGCCCAGGCTTGCCCTGGCAACTGTTGCTGGGCCCCAAAGCGGAAGTGGGCGGGGCCTGGCGCCCTCCATCCCCCTGCCATGCCCAGGGTTGCCCCTGGTAACTGTTGCTTGGACCCAAAGCGGAAGTGGGCGGGGCATGGCGCCCTCCAGCCCCCAGCCATGCCCAGGCTTGCCCTGGCAACTGTTGCTGGCCACCAAAGCGGAAGTGGGCGGGGCCTAGCGCCCTCCAGCCTCCAGCCATGCCAAGGCTTGCCCTGGCAACTGTTGCTTGGCCCCAAAGCGGAAGTGGGCGGGGCCTGGCGCCCTCCATCCCCCTGCCATGCCCAGGGTTGCCCTGGTAACTGTTGCTTGGACCCAAAGCGGAAGTGGGCGGGGCATGGCGCCCTCCAGCCCCCAGCCATGCCCAGGCTTGCCCTGGCAACTGTTGCTGGGCCCCAAAGCGGAAGTGGGCGGGGCCTAGCGCCCTCCAGCCTCCAGCCATGCCCAGGCTTGCCCTTGCAACTGTTGCTGGGCCCTAAAGCGGAAGTGGGTGGGGCCTGGCGCCCTCCAGCCCCCAGCCATGCCCAGGCATGCCCTGGTAACTGTTGCTGGCCACCAAAGCGGAAGTGGGCGGGGCCTGGCGCCCTCCAGCCTCCAGCCATGCCCAGGCTTGCCCTGGCAACTGTTGCTGGGCCCCAAATCGGAAGTGGGCGGGGCCTGGCGCCTTCCAGCCTCCAGCCATGCCCAGGCTTGCCCTTGCAACTGTTGCTGGGCCCTAAAGCGGAAGTGGACGGGGCCTGGGCCCTCCAGCCCCCTGCAATGCCCAGGGCTGCCCTGGTAACTGTTGCTTGGCCCCAAAGCGGAAGTGGACGGGGCCTGGGCCCTCCAGCCCCCTACAATGCCCAGGGCTGCCCTGGTAACTGTTGCTTGGCCCCAAAGCGGAAGTGCGCGGGGCCTGGCGCCCTCCAGGCTCCAGCCATGCCCAGGCTTGCCCTGGCAACTATTGCTGGCCCCCAAAGCGGAAGTGGGCGGGGCCTGGCGCCCTCCAGCCCCCTGCCATGCCGAGGAATGCCCTGGCAACTGTTGCTGGCCCCCAAAGCGGAAGTGGGCGGGGCCTGGCGCCCTCCAGCCCCCTGCCATGCCCAGGGTTGCCCTGGTAACTGTTGCTGGCCCCAAAGCGGAAGTGGGCGGGGCCTGGCGCCCTCAAGCCCCCTGCCATGCCCAGGTTTGCCCTGGTAACTGTTGCTGGCCCCCAAAGCGGAAGTGGGCGGGGCCTGGCGCCCTCCAGCCCCCTGCCATGCCCAGGCTTGCCCTGGCAACTGTTGCTGGGCCCCAAAGCGGAAGTGTGCGGGGCCTGGCGCCCTCCAGCCCCCTGCCATGCCCAGGGTTGCCCTGGTAACTGTTGCTGGGCCCCAAAGCGGAAGTGTGCGGGGCCTGGCGCCCTCCAGCCCCCTGCCATGCCCAGGGTTGCCCTGGTAACTGTTGCTGGGCCCCAAAGCGGAAGTGGGCGGAACCTGGCGCCCTCCAGCCTCCAGCCATGCCCAGGCTTGCCCTGGCAACTGTTGCTGGCCCCCAAAGCGGAAGTGGGCGGGGCCTGGCGCCCTCCAGCCCCCTGCCAAGCCCAGGCTTGCCCTGTCAACTGTTGCTGGGCCCCAAAGCGGAAGTGGGCGGGGCCTGGCGCCCTCCAGCCCCCAGCCATGCCCAGGCTTGCCCTGGCAACTGTTGCTGGGCCCCAAAGCGGAAGTGGGCGGGGCCTGGCGCCCTCCAGCCCCCTGCCAAGCCCAGGCCTGCCCTGGCAGCTGTTGCTTGGCCCCAAAGCGGAAGTGGGCGGGGCCTGGCGCCCTCCATCCCCCTGCCATGCCCAGGGTTGCCCTGGTAACTGTTGCTTGGACCCAAAGCGGAAGTGGGCGGGGCATGGCGCCCTCCAGCCCCCAGCCATGCCCAGGCTTGCCCTGGCAACTGTTGCTGGCCACCAAAGCGGAAGTGGGCGGGGCCTAGCGCCCTCCAGCCTCCAGCCATGCCAAGGCTTGCCCTGGCAACTGTTGCTGGCCCCCAAAGCGGACGTGGGCGGGGCCTGGCACCCTCAAGCCCCCTACCATGCCCAGGCTTGCCCTGGCAACTGTTGCTGGCCCCCAAAGCGGAAGTGGGTGGGGCCTGGCGCCCTCCAGCCCCCAGCCATGCCCAGGCATGCCCTGGTAACTGTTGCTGGCCACCAAAGCGGAAGTGGGCGGGGCCTGGCGCCCTCCAGTCTCCAGCCATGCCCAGGCTTGCCCTGGCAACTGTTGCTGGGCCCCAAAGCGGAAGTGGGCGGGGCCTGGCGCCCTCCAGCCCCCAGCCATGCCCAGGCTTGCCCTGGCAACTGTTGCTGGGCCCCAAAGCGGAAGTGGGCGGGGCCTGGCGCCCTCCAGCCCCCTGCCAAGCCCAGGCCTGCCCTGGCAGCTGTTGCTTGGCCCCAAAGCGGAAGTGGGCGGGGCCTGGCGCCCTCCATCCCCCTGCCATGCCCAGGGTTGCCCTGGTAACTGTTGCTTGGACCCAAAGCGGAAGTGGGCGGGCATGGCGCCCTCCAGCCCCCAGCCATGCCCAGGCTTGCCCTGGCAACTGTTGCTGGCCACCAAAGCGGAAGTGGGCGGGGCCTAGCGCCCTCCAGCCTCCAGCCATGCCAAGGCTTGCCCTGGCAACTGTTGCTGGCCCCCAAAGCGGACGTGGGCGGGGCCTGGCACCCTCAAGCCCCCTACCATGCCCAGGCTTGCCCTGGCAACTGTTGCTGGCCCCCAAAGCGGAAGTGGGTGGGGCCTGGCGCCCTCCAGCCCCCAGCCATGCCCAGGCATGCCCTGGTAACTGTTGCTGGCCACCAAAGCGGAAGTGGGCGGGGCCTGGCGCCCTCCAGTCTCCAGCCATGCCCAGGCTTGCCCTGGCAACTGTTGCTGGGCCCCAAAGCGGAAGTGGGCGGGGCCTGGCGCCTTCCAGCCTCCAGCCATGCCCAGGCTTGCCCTTGCAACTGTTGCTGGGCCCTAAAGCGGAAGTGGACGGGGCCTGGGCCCTCCAGCCCCCCTGCAATGCCCAGGGCTGCCCTGGTAACTGTTGCTTGGCCCCAAAGCGGAAGTGCGCGGGGCCTGGCGCCCTCCAGCCCCTGCCATGCCCAGGCTTGCCATGGCAACTGTTGCTTGGCCCCAAAGCGGAAGTGGGCGGGGCCTGGCGCCCTCCAGCCCCCTGCCATGCCCAGGCCTGCCCTGGCAGCTGTTGCTTGGCCCCAAAGCGGAAGTGGGCGGGGCCTGGCGCCCTCCATTCCCCTGCCATGCCCAGGGTTGCCCTGGTAACTGTTGCTTGGACCCAAAGCGGAAGTGGGCGGGGCATGGCGCCCTCCAGCCCCCAGCCATGCCCAGGCTTGCCCTGGCAACTGTTGCTGGCCCCCAAAGCGGACGTGGGCGGGGCCTGGCACCCTCAAGCCCCCAGCCATGCCCAGGCTTGCCCTGGGAACTGTTGCTGGCCACCAAAGCGGAAGTGGGCGGGGCCTGGCGCCCTCCAGCCTCCAGCCATGCCCAGGCTTGCCCTGGCAACTGTTGCTGGGCCCCAAAGCGGAAGTGAGAGGGGCCTGGCGCCTTCCAGCCTCCAGCCATGCCCAGGCTTGCCCTTGCAACTGTTGCTGGGCCCCAAAGCGGAAGTGGACGGGGCCTGGGCCCTCCAGCCCCCTGCAATGCCCAGGGCTGCCCTGGTAACTGTTGCTTGGCCCCAAAGCGGAAGTGCGCGGGGCCTGGCGCCCTCCAGGCTCCAGCCATGCCCAGGCTTGCCCTGGCAACTATTGCTGGCCCCCAAAGCGGAAGTGGGCGGGGCCTGGCGCCCTCCAGCCCCCTGCCATGCCGAGGAATGCCCTGGCAACTGTTGCTGGCCCCCAAAGCGGAAGTGGGCGGGGCCTGGCGCCCTCCAGCCCCCTGCCATGCCCAGGGTTGCCCTGGTAACTGTTGCTGGCCCCAAAGCGGAAGTGGGCGGGGCCTGGCGCCCTCCAGCCCCCTGCCATGCCCAGGGTTGCCCTGGTAACTGTTGCTGGGCCCCAAAGCGGAAGTGGGCGGGGCCTGGCACCCTTTAGCCCCCTGCCATGCCCAGGGTTGCCCTGGTAACTGTTGCTGGCCCCCAAAGCATAATTGGGCGGGGCCTGGCGCCCTCCAGCCCCCTGCCATGCCCAGGGTTGCCCTGGCAACTGTTGCTGGGCCCCAAAGCGGAAGTGGGCGGGGCCTGGCGCCCTCCAGCCCCCTGCCTTGCCCAGGGTTGCCCTGGTAATTTTGCTGGCCCCAAAAGCGGAAGTGGGCGGGGCCTGGCGCCCTCAAGCCCCCTGCCATGCCCAGGTTTGCCCTGGTAACTGTTGCTGGCATCCAAAGCGGAAGAGGGCGGGGCCTGGCGTCCTCCAGCCCCCTGCCATGCCCAGGGTTGCCCTGGTTACTGTTGCTGGGCCCCAAAGCGGAAGTGGGCGGAACCTGGCGCCCTCCAGCCTCCAGCCATGCCCAGGCTTGCCGTGGCAACTGTTGCTGGGCCCCAAAGCGGATGTGGGCGGGGCATGGCGCCCTCCAGCCCCCAGCCATGCCCAGGCTTGCCCTGGCAACTGTTGCTGGCCCCCAAAGCGGACGTGGGCGGGGCCTGGCACCCTCAAGCCCCCTACCAGGCCCAGGCTTGCCCTGGCAACTGTTGCTGGCCCCCAAAGCGGAAGTGGGTGGGGCCTGGCGCCCTCCAGCCCCCAGCCATGCCCAGGCATGCCCTGGTAACTGTTGCTGGCCACCAAAGCGGAAGTGGGCGGGGCCTGGCGCCCTCCAGCCTCCAGCCATGCCCAGGCTTGCCCTGGCAACTGTTGCTGGGCCCCAAAGCGGAAGTGGGCGGGGCCTGGCGCCTTCCAGCCTTCAGCCATGCCCAGGCTTGCCCTTGCAGCTGTTGCTGGGCCCTAAAGCGGAAGTGGACGGGGCCTGGGCCCTCCAGCCCCCTGCAATGCCCAGGGCTGCCCTGGTAACTGTTGCTTGGCCCCAAAGCGGAAGTGCGCGGGGCCTGGCGCCCTCCAGCCCCCTGCCATGCCCAGGCTTGCCATGGCAACTGTTGCTTGGCCCCAAAGCGGAAGTGGGCGGGGCCTGGCGCCCTCCAGCCCCCTGCCATGCCCAGGCCTGCCCTGGCAGCTGTTGCTTGGCCCCAAAGCGGAAGTGGGCGGGGCCTGGCGCCCTCCATTCCCCTGCCATGCCCAGGGTTGCCCTGGTAACTGTTGCTTGGACCCAAAGCGGAAGTGGGCGGGGCATGGTGCCCTCCAGCCCCCAGCCATGCCCAGGCTTGCCCTGGCAACTGTTGCTGGCCACCAAAGCGGAAGTGGGCGGTTCCTGGCGCCCTCCAGCCTCCAGCCATGCCAAGGCTTGCCCTGGCAACTGTTGCTGGCCCCCAAAGCGGACGTGGGCGGGGCCTGGCACCCTCAAGCCCCCTACCATGCCCAGGCTTGCCCTGGCAACTGTTGCTGGCCCCCAAAGCGGAAGTGGGTGGGGCCTGGCGCCATCCAGCCCCCAGCCATGCCCAGGCTTGCCCTGGGAACTGTTGCTGGCCACCAAAGCGGAAGTGGGCGGGGCCTGGCGCCCTCCAGCCTCCAGCCATGCCCAGGCTTGCCCTGGCAACTGTTGCTGGGCCCCAAAGCGGAAGTGGGCGGGGCCTGGCGCCCTCCAGCCCCCTGCCATGCCCAGGGTTGCCCTGGTAACTGTTGCTGGCCCCAAAGCGGAAGTGGGCGGGGCCTGGCGCCCTCCAGCCCCCTGCCATGCCCAGGGTTGCCCTGGTAACTGTTGCTGGGCCCCAAAGCGGAAGTGGGCGGGGCCTGGCACCCTTCAGCCCCCTGCCATGCCCAGGGTTGCCCTGGTAACTGTTGCTGGCCCCCAAAGCAGAATTGGGCGGGGCCTGGCGCCCTCCAGCCCCCTGCCATGCCCAGGGTTGCCCTGGTAACTGTTGCTTGGCCCCAAAGCGGAAGTGGGCGGGGCCTGACGCCCTCCAGCCTCCAGCCATGCCCAGGCTTGCCCTGGCAACTGTTGCTGGGCCCCAAAGCGGAAGTGGGCGGGGCCTGGCGCCCTCCAGCCCCCTGCCATGCCCAGGGTTGCCCTGGTTACTGTTGCTGGGCCCCAAAGCGGAAGTGGGCGGGGCCTGGCACCCTTCAGCCCCCTGCCATGCCCAGGGTTGCCCTGGTAACTGTTGCTGGCCCCCAAAGCAGAATTGGGCGGGGCCTGGCGCCCTCCAGCCCCCTGCCATGCCCAGGGTTGCCCTGGTAACTGTTGCTTGGCCCCAAAGCGGAAGTGGGCGGGGCCTGGCGCCCTCCAGCCCCCTGCCATGCCCAGGCCTGCCCTGGCAGCTGTTGCTTGGCCCCAAAGCGGAAGTGGGCGGGGCCTGGCGCCCTCCATTCCCCTGCCATGCCCAGGGTTGCCCTGGTAACTGTTGCTTGGACCCAAAGCGGAAGTGGGCGGGGCATGGTGCCCTCCAGCCCCCAGCCATGCCCAGGCTTGCCCTGGCAACTGTTGCTGGCCACCAAAGCGGAAGTGGGCGGTTCCTGGCGCCCTCCAGCCTCCAGCCATGCCAAGGCTTGCCCTGGCAACTGTTGCTGGCCCCCAAAGCGGACGTGGGCGGGGCCTGGCACCCTCAAGCCCCCTACCATGCCCAGGCTTGCCCTGGCAACTGTTGCTGGCCCCCAAAGCGGAAGTGGGTGGGGCCTGGCGCCATCCAGCCCCCAGCCATGCCCAGGCTTGCCCTGGGAACTGTTGCTGGCCACCAAAGCGGAAGTGGGCGGGGCCTGGCGCCCTCCAGCCTCCAGCCATGCCCAGGCTTGCCCTGGCAACTGTTGCTGGGCCCCAAAGCGGAAGTGGGCGGGGCCTGGCGCCCTCCAGCCCCCTGCCATGCCCAGGGTTGCCCTGGTAACTGTTGCTGGCCCCAAAGCGGAAGTGGGCGGGGCCTGGCGCCCTCCAGCCCCCTGCCATGCCCAGGGTTGCCCTGGTAACTGTTGCTGGCCCCAAAGCGGAAGTGGGCGGGGCCTGGCGCCCTCCATCCCCCTGCCATGCCCAGGGTTGCCCTGGTAACTGTTGCTTGGACCCAAAGCGGAAGTGGGCGGGGCATGGCGCCCTCCAGCCCCCAGCCATGCCCAGGCTTGCCCTGGCAACTGTTGCTGGCCACCAAAGCGGAAGTGGGCGGGGCCTAGCGCCCTCCAGCCTCCAGCCATGCCAAGGCTTGCCCTGGCAACTGTTGCTTGGCCCCAAAGCGGAAGTGGGCGGGGCCTGGCGCCCTCCATCCCCCTGCCATGCCCAGGGTTGCCCTGGTAACTGTTGCTTGGACCCAAAGCGGAAGTGGGCGGGGCATGGCGCCCTCCAGCCCCCAGCCATGCCCAGGCTTGCCCTGGCAACTGTTGCTGGGCCCCAAAGCGGAAGTGGGCGGGGCCTAGCGCCCTCCAGCCTCCAGCCATGCCCAGGCTTGCCCTTGCAACTGTTGCTGGGCCCTAAAGCGGAAGTGGGTGGGGCCTGGCGCCCTCCAGCCCCCAGCCATGCCCAGGCATGCCCTGGTAACTGTTGCTGGCCACCAAAGCGGAAGTGGGCGGGGCCTGGCGCCCTCCAGCCTCCAGCCATGCCCAGGCTTGCCCTGGCAACTGTTGCTGGGCCCCAAATCGGAAGTGGGCGGGGCCTGGCGCCTTCCAGCCTCCAGCCATGCCCAGGCTTGCCCTTGCAACTGTTGCTGGGCCCTAAAGCGGAAGTGGACGGGGCCTGGGCCCTCCAGCCCCCTGCAATGCCCAGGGCTGCCCTGGTAACTGTTGCTTGGCCCCAAAGCGGAAGTGGACGGGGCCTGGGCCCTCCAGCCCCCTGCAATGCCCAGGGCTGCCCTGGTAACTGTTGCTTGGCCCCAAAGCGGAAGTGCGCGGGGCCTGGCGCCCTCCAGGCTCCAGCCATGCCCAGGCTTGCCCTGGCAACTATTGCTGGCCCCCAAAGCGGAAGTGGGCGGGGCCTGGCGCCCTCCAGCCCCCTGCCATGCCGAGGAATGCCCTGGCAACTGTTGCTGGCCCCCAAAGCGGAAGTGGGCGGGGCCTGGCGCCCTCCAGCCCCCTGCCATGCCCAGGGTTGCCCTGGTAACTGTTGCTGGCCCCAAAGCGGAAGTGGGCGGGGCCTGGCGCCCTCAAGCCCCCTGCCATGCCCAGGTTTGCCCTGGTAACTGTTGCTGGCCCCCAAAGCGGAAGTGGGCGGGGCCTGGCGCCCTCCAGCCCCCTGCCATGCCCAGGCTTGCCCTGGCAACTGTTGCTGGGCCCCAAAGCGGAAGTGTGCGGGGCCTGGCGCCCTCCAGCCCCCTGCCATGCCCAGGGTTGCCCTGGTAACTGTTGCTGGGCCCCAAAGCGGAAGTGTGCGGGGCCTGGCGCCCTCCAGCCCCCTGCCATGCCCAGGGTTGCCCTGGTAACTGTTGCTGGGCCCCAAAGCGGAAGTGGGCGGAACCTGGCGCCCTCCAGCCTCCAGCCATGCCCAGGCTTGCCCTGGCAACTGTTGCTGGCCCCCAAAGCGGAAGTGGGCGGGGCCTGGCGCCCTCCAGCCCCCTGCCAAGCCCAGGCTTGCCCTGTCAACTGTTGCTGGGCCCCAAAGCGGAAGTGGGCGGGGCCTGGCGCCCTCCAGCCCCCAGCCATGCCCAGGCTTGCCCTGGCAACTGTTGCTGGGCCCCAAAGCGGAAGTGGGCGGGGCCTGGCGCCCTCCAGCCCCCTGCCAAGCCCAGGCCTGCCCTGGCAGCTGTTGCTTGGCCCCAAAGCGGAAGTGGGCGGGGCCTGGCGCCCTCCATCCCCCTGCCATGCCCAGGGTTGCCCTGGTAACTGTTGCTTGGACCCAAAGCGGAAGTGGGCGGGACATGGCGCCCTCCAGCCCCCAGCCATGCCCAGGCTTGCCCTGGCAACTGTTGCTGGCCACCAAAGCGGAAGTGGGCGGGGCCTAGCGCCCTCCAGCCTCCAGCCATGCCAAGGCTTGCCCTGGCAACTGTTGCTGGCCCCCAAAGCGGACGTGGGCGGGGCCTGGCACCCTCAAGCCCCCTACCATGCCCAGGCTTGCCCTGGCAACTGTTGCTGGCCCCCAAAGCGGAAGTGGGTGGGGCCTGGCGCCCTCCAGCCCCCAGCCATGCCCAGGCATGCCCTGGTAACTGTTGCTGGCCACCAAAGCGGAAGTGGGCGGGGCCTGGCGCCCTCCAGTCTCCAGCCATGCCCAGGCTTGCCCTGGCAACTGTTGCTGGGCCCCAAAGCGGAAGTGGGCGGGGCCTGGCGCCTTCCAGCCTCCAGCCATGCCCAGGCTTGCCCTTGCAACTGTTGCTGGGCCCTAAAGCGGAAGTGGACGGGGCCTGGGCCCTCCAGCCCCCTGCAATGCCCAGGGCTGCCCTGGTAACTGTTGCTTGGCCCCAAAGCGGAAGTGCGCGGGGCCTGGCGCCCTCCAGCCCCCTGCCATGCCCAGGCTTGCCATGGCAACTGTTGCTTGGCCCCAAAGCGGAAGTGGGCGGGGCCTGGCGCCCTCCAGCCCCCTGCCATGCCCAGGCCTGCCCTGGCAGCTGTTGCTTGGCCCCAAAGCGGAAGTGGGCGGGGCCTGGCGCCCTCCATTCCCCTGCCATGCCCAGGGTTGCCCTGGTAACTGTTGCTTGGACCCAAAGCGGAAGTGGGCGGGGCATGGCGCCCTCCAGCCCCCAGCCATGCCCAGGCTTGCCCTGGCAACTGTTGCTGGCCACCAAAGCGGAAGTGGGCGGGGCCTGGCGCCCTCCAGCCTCCAGCCATGCCAAGGCTTGCCCTGGCAACTGTTGCTGGCCCCCAAAGCGGACGTGGGCGGGGCCTGGCACCCTCAAGCCCCCTACCATGCCCAGGCTTGCCCTGGCAACTGTTGCTGGCCCCCAAAGCGGAAGTGGGTGGGGCCTGGCGCCATCCAGCCCCCAGCCATGCCCAGGCTTGCCCTGGGAACTGTTGCTGGCCACCAAAGCGGAAGTGGGCGGGGCCTGGCGCCCTCCAGCCTCCAGCCATGCCCAGGCTTGCCCTGGCAACTGTTGCTGGGCCCCAAAGCGGAAGTGAGAGGGGCCTGGCGCCTTCCAGCCTCCAGCCATGCCCAGGCTTGCCCTTGCAACTGTTGCTGGGCCCCAAAGCGGAAGTGGACGGGGCCTGGGCCCTCCAGCCCCCTGCAATGCCCAGGGCTGCCCTGGTAACTGTTGCTTGGCCCCAAAGCGGAAGTGCGCGGGGCCTGGCGCCCTCCAGCCCCCTGCCATGCCCAGGCTTGCCATGGCAACTGTTGCTTGGCCCCAAAGCGGAAGTGGGCGGGGCCTGGCGCCCTCCAGCCCCCTGCCATGCCCAGGCCTGCCCTGGCAGCTGTTGCTTGGCCCCAAAGCGGAAGTGCGCGGGGCCTGGCGCCCTCCAGGCTCCAGCCATGCCCAGGCTTGCCCTGGCAACTATTGCTGGCCCCCAAAGCGGAAGTGGGCGGGGCCTGGCGCCCTCCAGCCCCCTGCCATGCCGAGGAATGCCCTGGCAACTGTTGCTGGCCCCCAAAGCGGAAGTGGGCGGGGCCTGGCGCCCTCCAGCCCCCTGCCATGCCCAGGGTTGCCCTGGTAACTGTTGCTGGCCCCAAAGCGGAAGTGGGCGGGGCCTGGCGCCCTCCAGCCCCCTGCCATGCCCAGGGTTGCCCTGGTAACTGTTGCTGGGCCCCAAAGCGGAAGTGGGCGGGGCCTGGCACCCTTTAGCCCCCTGCCATGCCCAGGGTTGCCCTGGTAACTGTTGCTGGCCCCCAAAGCAGAATTGGGCGGGGCCTGGCGCCCTCCAGCCCCCTGCCATGCCCAGGGTTGCCCTGGTAACTGTTGCTTGGCCCCAAAGCGGAAGTGGGCGGGGCCTGACGCCCTCCAGCCTCCAGCCATGCCCAGGCTTGCCCTGGCAACTGTTGCTGGGCCCCAAAGCGGAAGTGGGCGGGGCCTGGCGCCCTCCAGCCCCCTGCCTTGCCCAGGGTTGCCCTGGTAACTGTTGCTGGCCCCAAAAGCGGAAGTGGGCGGGGCCTGGCGCCCTCAAGCCCCCTGCCATGCCCAGGTTTGCCCTGGTAACTGTTGCTGGCATCCAAAGCGGAAGAGGGCGGGGCCTGGCGTCCTCCAGCCCCCTGCCATGCCCAGGGTTGCCCTGGTTACTGTTGCTGGGCCCCAAAGCGGAAGTGGGCGGAACCTGGCGCCCTCCAGCCTCCAGCCATGCCCAGGCTTGCCGTGGCAACTGTTGCTGGGCCCCAAAGCGGATGTGGGCGGGGCATGGCGCCCTCCAGCCCCCAGCCATGCCCAGACTTGCCCTGGCAACTGTTGCTGGCCCCCAAAGCGGACGTGGGCGGGGCCTGGCACCCTCAAGCCCCCTACCAGGCCCAGGCTTGCCCTGGCAACTGTTGCTGGCCCCCAAAGCGGAAGTGGGTGGGGCCTGGCGCCCTCCAGCCCCCAGCCATGCCCAGGCATGCCCTGGTAACTGTTGCTGGCCACCAAAGCGGAAGTGGGCGGGGCCTGGCGCCCTCCAGCCTCCAGCCATGCCCAGGCTTGCCCTGGCAACTGTTGCTGGGCCCCAAAGCGGAAGTGGGCGGGGCCTGGCGCCTTCCAGCCTTCAGCCATGCCCAGGCTTGCCCTTGCAGCTGTTGCTGGGCCCTAAAGCGGAAGTGGACGGGGCCTGGGCCCTCCAGCCCCCTGCAATGCCCAGGGCTGCCCTGGTAACTGTTGCTTGGCCCCAAAGCGGAAGTGCGCGGGGCCTGGCGCCCTCCAGCCCCCTGCCATGCCCAGGCTTGCCATGGCAACTGTTGCTTGGCCCCAAAGCGGAAGTGGGCGGGGCCTGGCGCCCTCCAGCCCCCTGCCATGCCCAGGCCTGCCCTGGCAGCTGTTGCTTGGCCCCAAAGCGGAAGTGGGCGGGGCCTGGCGCCCTCCATTCCCCTGCCATGCCCAGGGTTGCCCTGGTAACTGTTGCTTGGACCCAAAGCGGAAGTGGGCGGGGCATGGTGCCCTCCAGCCCCCAGCCATGCCCAGGCTTGCCCTGGCAACTGTTGCTGGCCACCAAAGCGGAAGTGGGCGGTTCCTGGCGCCCTCCAGCCTCCAGCCATGCCAAGGCTTGCCCTGGCAACTGTTGCTGGCCCCCAAAGCGGACGTGGGCGGGGCCTGGCACCCTCAAGCCCCCTACCATGCCCAGGCTTGCCCTGGCAACTGTTGCTGGCCCCCAAAGCGGAAGTGGGTGGGGCCTGGCGCCATCCAGCCCCCAGCCATGCCCAGGCTTGCCCTGGGAACTGTTGCTGGCCACCAAAGCGGAAGTGGGCGGGGCCTGGCGCCCTCCAGCCTCCAGCCATGCCCAGGCTTGCCCTGGCAACTGTTGCTGGGCCCCAAAGCGGAAGTGGGCGGGGCCTGGCGCCCTCCAGCCCCCTGCCATGCCCAGGGTTGCCCTGGTAACTGTTGCTGGCCCCAAAGCGGAAGTGGGCGGGGCCTGGCGCCCTCCAGCCCCCTGCCATGCCCAGGGTTGCCCTGGTAACTGTTGCTGGGCCCCAAAGCGGAAGTGGGCGGGGCCTGGCACCCTTCAGCCCCCTGCCATGCCCAGGGTTGCCCTGGTAACTGTTGCTGGCCCCCAAAGCAGAATTGGGCGGGGCCTGGCGCCCTCCAGCCCCCTGCCATGCCCAGGGTTGCCCTGGTAACTGTTGCTTGGCCCCAAAGCGGAAGTGGGCGGGGCCTGACGCCCTCCAGCCTCCAGCCATGCCCAGGCTTGCCCTGGCAACTGTTGCTGGGCCCCAAAGCGGAAGTGGGCGGGGCCTGGCGCCCTCCAGCCCCCTGCCATGCCCAGGGTTGCCCTGGTTACTGTTGCTGGGCCCCAAAGCGGAAGTGGGCGGGGCCTGGCACCCTTCAGCCCCCTGCCATGCCCAGGGTTGCCCTGGTAACTGTTGCTGGCCCCCAAAGCAGAATTGGGCGGGGCCTGGCGCCCTCCAGCCCCCTGCCATGCCCAGGGTTGCCCTGGTAACTGTTGCTTGGCCCCAAAGCGGAAGTGGGCGGGGCCTGGCGCCCTCCAGCCCCCTGCCATGCCCAGGCCTGCCCTGGCAGCTGTTGCTTGGCCCCAAAGCGGAAGTGGGCGGGGCCTGGCGCCCTCCATTCCCCTGCCATGCCCAGGGTTGCCCTGGTAACTGTTGCTTGGACCCAAAGCGGAAGTGGGCGGGGCATGGTGCCCTCCAGCCCCCAGCCATGCCCAGGCTTGCCCTGGCAACTGTTGCTGGCCACCAAAGCGGAAGTGGGCGGTTCCTGGCGCCCTCCAGCCTCCAGCCATGCCAAGGCTTGCCCTGGCAACTGTTGCTGGGCCCCAAAGCGGAAGTGGGCGGGGCCTGGCGCCCTCCAGCCCCCTGCCATGCCCAGGGTTGCCCTGGTAACTGTTGCTGGCCCCCAAAGCGGAAGTGGGTGGGGCCTGGCGCCATCCAGCCCCCAGCCATGCCCAGGCTTGCCCTGGGAACTGTTGCTGGCCACCAAAGCGGAAGTGGGCGGGGCCTGGCGCCCTCCAGCCTCCAGCCATGCCCAGGCTTGCCCTGGCAACTGTTGCTGGGCCCCAAAGCGGAAGTGGGCGGGGCCTGGCGCCCTCCAGCCCCCTGCCATGCCCAGGGTTGCCCTGGTAACTGTTGCTGGCCCCAAAGCGGAAGTGGGCGGGGCCTGGCGCCCTCCAGCCCCCTGCCATGCCCAGGGTTGCCCTGGTAACTGTTGCTGGGCCCCAAAGCGGAAGTGGGCGGGGCCTGGCACCCTTCAGCCCCCTGCCATGCCCAGGGTTGCCCTGGTAACTGTTGCTTGGCCCCAAAGCGGAAGTGGGCGGGGCCTGACGCCCTCCAGCCTCCAGCCATGCCCAGGCTTGCCCTGGCAACTGTTGCTGGGCCCCAAAGCGGAAGTGGGCGGGGCCTGGCGCCCTCCAGCCCCCTGCCATGCCCAGGGTTGCCCTGGTTACTGTTGCTGGGCCCCAAAGCGGAAGTGGGCGGAACCTGGCGCCCTCCAGCCTCCAGCCATGCCCAGGCTTGCCGTGGCAACTGTTGCTGGGCCCCAAAGCGGATGTGGGCGGGGCCTGGCGCCCTCCAGCCCCCAGCCATGCCCAGGCTTGCCCTGGCAACTGTTGCTGGGCCCCAAAGCGGAAGTGGGCGGGGCCTGGCGCCCTCCAGCCCCCTGCATTGCCCAGGGTTGCCCTGGTAACTGTTGCTGGCCCCAAAGCGGAAGTGGGCGGGGCCTGGCGCCCTCCAGCCCCCTGCCATGCCCAGGGTTGCTGGGCCCCAAAGCGGAAGTGGGCGGGGCCTGGCGCCCTCCAGCCCCCTGCCATGCCCAGGGTTGCCCTGTTAACTGTTGTTTGGCCCCAAAGCGGAAGTGGGCGGGGCCTGACGCCCTCCAGCCTCCAGCCATGCCCAGGCTTGCCCTTGCAACTGTTGCTGGCCCCCAAAGCGGACGTGGGCGGGGCCTGGCGCCCTCAAGCCCGCTACCATGCCCAGGCTTGCCCTGGCAACTGTTGCTGGCCCCCAAAGTGGAAGTGGGTGGGGCCTGGCGCCCTCCAGCCCCAGCCATGCCCAGGCTTGCCCTGGCAACTGTTGCTGGCCACCAAAGCGGAAGTGGTCGGGGCCTGGCGCCCTCCAGCCTCCAGCCATGCCCAGGCTTGCCCTGGCAACTGTTGCTGGGCCAAAAAAGCGGAAGTGGGCGGGACCTGGCGCCTTCCAGCCTCCAGCCATGCCCAGGCTTGCCCTTGCAACTGTTGCTGGGCCCCAAAGCGGAAGTGGGCGGGGCCTGGGCCCTCCAGCCCCCTGCATTGCCCAGGGTTGCCCTGGTAACTGTTGCTGGCCCCAAAGCGGAAGTGGGCGGGGCCTGGCGCCCTCCAGCCTCCAGCCATGCCCAGGCTTGCCCTGGCAACTGTTGCTGGCCACCAAAGCGGAAGTGGGCGGGGACTGGCGCCCTCCAGCCTCCAGCCATGCCAAGGCTTGCCCTGGCAACTGTTGCTGGCCCCCAAAGCGGACGTGGGCGGGGCCTGGCGCCCTCAAGCCCCCTACCATGCCCAGGCTTGCCCTGGCAACTGTTGCTGGCCCCCAAAGCGGAAGTGGGTGGGGCCTGGCGCCCTCCAGCCCCCTGCCATGCCCAGGCTTGCCCTGGCAACTGTTGCTGGGCCCCAAAGCGGAAGTGGGCGGGGCCTGGCGCCCTCCAGCCCCCTGCCTTGCCCAGGGTTGCCCTGGTAACTGTTGCTGGCCCCAAAAGCGGAAGTGGGCGGGGCCTGGCGCCCTCAAGCCCCCTGCCATGCCCAGGTTTGCCCTGGTAACTGTTGCTGGCATCCAAAGCGGAAGAGGGCGGGGCCTGGCGTCCTCCAGCCCCCTGCCATGCCCAGGGTTGCCCTGGTTACTGTTGCTGGGCCCCAAAGCGGAAGTGGGCGGAACCTGGCGCCCTCCAGCCTCCAGCCATGCCCAGGCTTGCCGTGGCAACTGTTGCTGGGCCCCAAAGCGGATGTGGGCGGGGCATGGCGCCCTCAAGCCCCCTACCAGGCCCAGGCTTGCCCTGGCAACTGTTGCTGGCCCCCAAAGCGGAAGTGGGTGGGGCCTGGCGCCCTCCAGCCCCCAGCCATGCCCAGGCATGCCCTGGTAACTGTTGCTGGGCCCTAAAGCGGAAGTGGACGGGGCCTGGGCCCTCCAGCCCCCTGCAATGCCCAGGGCTGCCCTGGTAACTGTTGCTTGGCCCCAAAGCGGAAGTGCGCGGGGCCTGGCGCCCTCCAGCCCCCTGCCATGCCCAGGCTTGCCCTGGCAACTGTTGCTGGCCCCCAAAGCGGACGTGGGAGGGGCCTGGCACCCTCAAGCCCCCTACCAGGCCCAGGCTTGCCCTGGCAACTGTTGCTGGCCCCCAAAGCGGAAGTGGGTGGGGCCTGGCGCCCTCCAGCCCCCAGCCATGCCCAGGCATGCCCTGGTAACTGTTGCTGGGCCCTAAAGCGGAAGTGGACGGGGCCTGGGCCCTCCAGCCCCCTGCAATGCCCAGGGCTGCCCTGGTAACTGTTGCTTGGCCCCAAAGCGGAAGTGCGCGGGGCCTGGCGCCCTCCAGCCCCCTGCCATGCCCAGGCTTGCCATGGCAACTGTTGCTTGGCCCCAAAGCGGAAGTGGGCGGGGCCTGGCGCCCTCCAGCCCCCTGCCATGCCCAGGCCTGCCCTGGCAGCTGTTGCTTGGCCCCAAAGCGGAAGTGGGCGGGGCCTGGCGCCCTCCATTCCCCTGCCATGCCCAGGGTTGCCCTGGTAACTGTTGCTTGGACCCAAAGCGGAAGTGGGCGGGGCATGGTGCCCTCCAGCCCCCAGCCATGCCCAGGCTTGCCCTGGCAACTGTTGCTGGCCACCAAAGCGGAAGTGGGCGGTTCCTGGCGCCCTCCAGCCTCCAGCCATGCCAAGGCTTGCCCTGGCAACTGTTGCTGGCCCCCAAAGCGGACGTGGGCGGGGCCTGGCACCCTCAAGCCCCCTACCATGCCCAGGCTTGCCCTGGCAACTGTTGCTGGCCCCCAAAGCGGAAGTGGGTGGGGCCTGGCGCCATCCAGCCCCCAGCCATTCCCAGGCTTGCCCTGGGAACTGTTGCTGGCCACCAAAGCGGAAGTGGGCGGGGCCTGGCGCCCTCCAGCCTCCAGCCATGCCCAGGCTTGCCCTGGCAACTGTTGCTGGGCCCCAAAGCGGAAGTGGGCGGGGCCTGGCGCCCTCCAGCCCCCTGCCATGCCCAGGGTTGCCCTGGTAACTGTTGCTGGCCCCAAAGCGGAAGTGGGCGGGGCCTGGCGCCCTCCAGCCCCCTGCCATGCCCAGGGTTGCCCTGGTAACTGTTGCTGGCCCCCAAAGCAGAATTGGGCGGGGCCTGGCGCCCTCCAGCCCCCTGCCATGCCCAGGGTTGCCCTGGTAACTGTTGCTTGGCCCCAAAGCGGAAGTGGGCGGGGCCTGACGCCCTCCAGCCTCCAGCCATGCCCAGGCTTGCCCTGGCAACTGTTGCTGGGCCCCAAAGCGGAAGTGGGCGGGGCCTGGCGCCCTTCAGCCCCCTGCCATGCCCAGGGTTGCCCTGGTTACTGTTGCTGGGCCCCAAAGCGGAAGTGGGCGGAACCTGGCGCCCTCCAGCCTCCAGCCATGCCCAGGCTTGCCGTGGCAACTGTTGCTGGGCCCCAAAGCGGATGTGGGCGGGGCCTGGCGCCCTCCAGCCCCCAGCCATGCCCAGGCTTGCCCTGGCAACTGTTGCTGGGCCCCAAAGCGGAAGTGGGCGGGGCCTGGCGCCCTCCAGCCCCCTGCATTGCCCAGGGTTGCCCTGGTAACTGTTGCTGGCCCCAAAGCGGAAGTGGGCGGGGCCTGGCGCCCTCCAGCCCCCTGCCATGCCCAGGGTTGCCCTGGTAACTGTTGCTGGGCCCCAAAGCGGAAGTGGGCGGGGCCTGGCGCCCTCCAGCCCCCTGCCATGCCCAGGGTTGCCCTGTTAACTGTTGCTTGGCCCCAAAGCGGAAGTGGGCGGGGCCTGACGCCCTCCAGCCTCCAGCCATGCCCAGGCTTGCCCTTGCAACTGTTGCTGGCCCCCAAAGCGGACGTGGGCGGGGCCTGGCGCCCTCAAGCCCGCTACCATGCCCAGGCTTGCCCTGGCAACTGTTGCTGGCCCCCAAAGTGGAAGTGGGTGGGGCCTGGCGCCCTCCAGCCCCCAGCCATGCCCAGGCTTGCCCTGGCAACTGTTGCTGGCCACCAAAGCGGAAGTGGGCGGGGCCTGGCGCCCTCCAGCCTCCAGCCATGCCCAGGCTTGCCCTGGCAACTGTTGCTGGGCCAAAAAAGCGGAAGTGGGCGGGACCTGGCGCCTTCCAGCCTCCAGCCATGCCCAGGCTTGCCCTTGCAACTGTTGCTGGGCCCCAAAGCGGAAGTGGGCGGGGCCTGGGCCCTCCAGCCCCCTGCATTGCCCAGGGTTGCCCTGGTAACTGTTGCTGGCCCCAAAGCGGAAGTGGGCGGGGCCTGGCGCCCTCCAGCCTCCAGCCATGCCCAGGCTTGCCCTGGCAACTGTTGCTGGCCACCAAAGCGGAAGTGGGCGGGGACTGGCGCCCTCCAGCCTCCAGCCATGCCAAGGCTTGCCCTGGCAACTGTTGCTGGCCCCCAAAGCGGACGTGGGCGGGGCCTGGCGCCCTCAAGCCCACTACCATGCCCAGGCTTGCCCTGGCAACTGTTGCTGGCCCCCAAAGCGGAAGTGGGTGGGGCCTGGCGCCCTCCAGCCCCCTGCCATGCCCAGGCTTGCCCTGGCAACTGTTGCTGGCCACCAAAGCGGAAGTGGGCGGGGCCTGGCGCCCTCCAGCCCCCAGCC
Source organism: Crinia signifera (assembly GCF_055691185.1). Classification (NCBI taxonomy): domain Eukaryota; kingdom Metazoa; phylum Chordata; class Amphibia; order Anura; family Myobatrachidae; genus Crinia; species Crinia signifera. The sequence goes on along the minus strand of NW_028142205.1, from coordinate 108,582 downwards.
ATGCCCAGGCTTGCCCTGGCAACTGTTGCTGGGCCCCAAAGCGGAAGTGGGCGGGGCCTGGCGCCCTCCAGCCCCCTGCCAAGCCCAGGCCTGCCCTGGCAGCTGTTGCTTGGCCCCAAAGCGGAAGTGGGCGGGGCCTGGCGCCCTCCATCCCCCTGCCATGCCAAGGCTTGCCCTGGCAACTGTTGCTGGCCCCCAAAGCGGACGTGGGCGGGTCCTGGCACCCTCAAGCCCCCTACCATGCCCAGGCTTGCCCTGGCAACTGTTGCTGGCCCCCAAAGCGGAAGTGGGTGGGGCCTGGCGCCCTCCAGCCCCCAGGCATGCCCTGGTAACTGTTGCTGGCCACCAAAGCGGAAGTGGGCGGGGCATGGCGCCCTCCAGTCTCCAGCCATGCCCAGGCTTGCCCTGGCAACTGTTGCTGGGCCCCAAAGCGGAAGTGGGCGGGGCCTGGCGCCTTCCAGCCTCCAGCCATGCCCAGGCTTGCCCTTGCAACTGTTGCTGGGCCCTAAAGCGGAAGTGGACGGGGCCTGGGCCCTCCAGCCCCCTGCAATGCCCAGGGCTGCCCTGGTAACTGTTGCTTGGCCCCAAAGCGGAAGTGCGCGGGGCCTGGCGCCCTCCAGCCCCCTGCCATGCCCAGGCTTGCCATGGCAACTGTTGCTTGGCCCCAAAGCGGAAGTGGGCGGGGCCTGGCGCCCTCCAGCCCCCTGCCATGCCCAGGCCTGCCCTGGCAGCTGTTGCTTGGCCCCAAAGCGGAAGTGGGCGGGGCCTGGCGCCCTCCATTCCCCTGCCATGCCCAGGGTTGCCCTGGTAACTGTTGCTTGGACCCAAAGCGGAAGTGGGCGGGGCATGGCGCCCTCCAGCCCCCAGCCATGCCCAGGCTTGCCCTGGCAACTGTTGCTGGCCACCAAAGCGGAAGTGGGCGGGGCCTGGCGCCCTCCAGCCTCCAGCCATGCCAAGGCTTGCCCTGGCAACTGTTGCTGGCCCCCAAAGCGGACGTGGGCGGGGCCTGGCACCCTCAAGCCCCCTACCATGCCCAGGCTTGCCCTGGCAACTGTTGCTGGCCCCCAAAGCGGAAGTGGGTGGGGCCTGGCGCCATCCAGCCCCCAGCCATGCCCAGGCTTGCCCTGGGAACTGTTGCTGGCCACCAAAGCGGAAGTGGGCGGGGCCTGGCGCCCTCCAGCCTCCAGCCATGCCCAGGCTTGCCCTGGCAACTGTTGCTGGGCCCCAAAGCGGAAGTGAGAGGGGCCTGGCGCCTTCCAGCCTCCAGCCATGCCCAGGCTTGCCCTTGCAACTGTTGCTGGGCCCCAAAGCGGAAGTGGACGGGGCCTGGGCCCTCCAGCCCCCTGCAATGCCCAGGGCTGCCCTGGTAACTGTTGCTTGGCCCCAAAGCGGAAGTGCGCGGGGCCTGGCGCCCTCCAGGCTCCAGCCATGCCCAGGCTTGCCCTGGCAACTATTGCTGGCCCCCAAAGCGGAAGTGGGCGGGGCCTGGCGCCCTCCAGCCCCCTGCCATGCCGAGGAATGCCCTGGCAACTGTTGCTGGCCCCCAAAGCGGAAGTGGGCGGGGCCTGGCGCCCTCCAGCCCCCTGCCATGCCCAGGGTTGCCCTGGTAACTGTTGCTGGCCCCAAAGCGGAAGTGGGCGGGGCCTGGCGCCCTCCAGCCCCCTGCCATGCCCAGGGTTGCCCTGGTAACTGTTGCTGGGCCCCAAAGCGGAAGTGGGCGGGGCCTGGCACCCTTCAGCCCCCTGCCATGCCCAGGGTTGCCCTGGTAACTGTTGCTGGCCCCCAAAGCAGAATTGGGCGGGGCCTGGCGCCCTCCAGCCCCCTGCCATGCCCAGGGTTGCCCTGGTAACTGTTGCTTGGCCCCAAAGCGGAAGTGGGCGGGGCCTGACGCCCTCCAGCCTCCAGCCATGCCCAGGCTTGCCCTGGCAACTGTTGCTGGGCCCCAAAGCGGAAGTGGGCGGGGCCTGGCGCCCTCCAGCCCCCTGCCTTGCCCAGGGTTGCCCTGGTAACTGTTGCTGGCCCCAAAAGCGGAAGTGGGCGGGGCCTGGCGCCCTCAAGCCCCCTGCCATGCCCAGGTTTGCCCTGGTAACTGTTGCTGGCATCCAAAGCGGAAGAGGGCGGGGCCTGGCGTCCTCCAGCCCCCTGCCATGCCCAGGGTTGCCCTGGTTACTGTTGCTGGGCCCCAAAGCGGAAGTGAGAGGGGCCTGGCGCCTTCCAGCCTCCAGCCATGCCCAGGCTTGCCCTTGCAACTGTTGCTGGGCCCCAAAGCGGAAGTGGACGGGGCCTGGGCCCTCCAGCCCCCTGCAATGCCCAGGGCTGCCCTGGTAACTGTTGCTTGGCCCCAAAGCGGAAGTGCGCGGGGCCTGGCGCCCTCCAGGCTCCAGCCATGCCCAGGCTTGCCCTGGCAACTATTGCTGGCCCCCAAAGCGGAAGTGGGCGGGGCCTGGCGCCCTCCAGCCCCCTGCCATGCCGAGGAATGCCCTGGCAACTGTTGCTGGGCCCCAAAGCGGAAGTGGGCGGGGCCTGGCACCCTTCAGCCCCCTGCCATGCCCAGGGTTGCCCTGGTAACTGTTGCTGGCCCCCAAAGCAGAAGTGGGCGGGGCCTGGCGCCCTCCAGCCCCCTGCCATGCCCAGGGTTGCCCTGGTAACTGTTGCTTGGCCCCAAAGCGGAAGTGGGCGGGGCCTGACGCCCTCCAGCCTCCAGCCATGCCCAGGCTTGTCCTGGCAACTGTTGCTGGGCCTCAAAGCGGAAGTGGGCGGGGCCTGGCGCCCTCCAGCCCCCTGCCTTGCCCAGGGTTGCCCTGGTAACTGTTGCTGGCCCCAAAAGCGGAAGTGGGCGGGGCCTGGCGCCCTCAAGCCCCCTGCCATGCCCAGGTTTGCCCTGGTAACTGTTGCTGGCATCCAAAGCGGAAGAGGGCGGGGCCTGGCGCCCTCCAGCCCCCTGCCATGCCCAGGCTTGCCCTGGCAACTGTTGCTGGCCCCCAAAGTGGAAGTGGGCGGGGCCTGGCGCCCTCCAGTCCCCTGCCATGCCGAGGAATGCCCTGGCAACTGTTGCTGGCCCCCAAAGCGGAAGTGGGCGGGGCCTGGCGCCCTCCAGCCCCTGCCATGCCCAGGGTTGCCCTGGTAACTGTTGCTGGCCCCAAAAGCGGAAGTGGGCGGGGCCTGGCGCCCTCAAGCCCCCTGCCATGCCCAGGTTTGCCCTGGTAACTGTTGCTGGCATCCAAAGCGGAAGAGGGCGGGGCCTGGCGTCCTCCAGCCCCCTGCCATGCCCAGGGTTGCCCTGGTTACTGTTGCTGGGCCCCAAAGCGGAAGTGAGAGGGGCCTGGCGCCTTCCAGCCTCCAGCCATGCCCAGGCTTGCCCTTGCAACTGTTGCTGGGCCCCAAAGCGGAAGTGGACGGGGCCTGGGCCCTCCAGCCCCCTGCAATGCCCAGGGCTGCCCTGGTAACTGTTGCTTGGCCCCAAAGCGGAAGTGCGCGGGGCCTGGCGCCCTCCAGGCTCCAGCCATGCCCAGGCTTGCCCTGGCAACTATTGCTGGCCCCCAAAGCGGAAGTGGGCGGGGCCTGGCGCCCTCCAGCCCCCTGCCATGCCGAGGAATGCCCTGGCAACTGTTGCTGGGCCCCAAAGCGGAAGTGGGCGGGGCCTGGCACCCTTCAGCCCCCTGCCATGCCCAGGGTTGCCCTGGTAACTGTTGCTGGCCCCCAAAGCAGAAGTGGGCGGGGCCTGGCGCCCTCCAGCCCCCTGCCATGCCCAGGGTTGCCCTGGTAACTGTTGCTTGGCCCCAAAGCGGAAGTGGGCGGGGCCTGACGCCCTCCAGCCTCCAGCCATGCCCAGGCTTGTCCTGTCAACTGTTGCTGGGCCTCAAAGCGGAAGTGGGCGGGGCCTGGCGCCCTCCAGCCCCCTGCCTTGCCCAGGGTTGCCCTGGTAACTGTTGCTGGCCCCAAAAGCGGAAGTGGGCGGGGCCTGGCGCCCTCAAGCCCCCTGCCATGCCCAGGTTTGCCCTGGTAACTGTTGCTGGCATCCAAAGCGGAAGAGGGCGGGGCCTGGCGCCCTCCAGCCCCCTGCCATGCCCAGGCTTGCCCTGGCAACTGTTGCTGGCCCCCAAAGTGGAAGTGGGCGGGGCCTGGCGCCCTCCAGTCCCCTGCCATGCCGAGGAATGCCCTGGCAACTGTTGCTGGCCCCCAAAGCGGAAGTGGGCGGGGCCTGGCGCCCTCCAGCCCCTGCCATGCCCAGGGTTGCCCTGGTAACTGTTGCTGGCCCTAAAGCGGAAGTGGGCGGGGCCTGGCGCCCTCCAGCCCCCTGCCATGCCCAGGGTTGCCATGGTAACTGTTGCTGGGCCCCAAAGCGGAAGTGGGCGGGGCCTGGCACCCTTCAGCCCCCTGCCATGCCCAGGGTTGCCCTGGTAACTGTTGCTGGCCCCCAAAGCAGAAGTGGGCGGGGACTGGCGCCCTCCAGCCCCCTGCCATGCCCAGGATTGCCCTGGTAACTTTTGCTTGGCCCCAAAGCGGAAGTGGGCCCCAAAGCGGAAGTGGGCGGGGCCTGGCGCCCTCCAGCCCCCTGCCATGCCCAGGCTTGCCCTGGCAACTGTTGCTGGCCCCCAAAGCGGAAGTGGGCGGGGCCTGGCGCCCTCCAGCCCCCTGCTATGCCCAGGGTTGCCCTGGTAACTGTTGCTTGGCCCCAAAGCGGAAGTGGGCCCCAAAGCGGAAGTGGGCGGGGCCTGGCGCCCTCCAGCCCCCTGCCATGCCCAGGCTTGCCCTGTCAACTGTTGCTGGCCCCCAAAGCGGAAGTGGGCGGGGCCTGGCGCCCTCCAGCCCCCTGCCAAGCCCAGGCTTGCCCTGGCAACTGTTGCTGGGCCCCAAAGCGGAAGTGGGCGGGGCCTGGCGCCCTCCAGCCCCCAGCCATGCCCAGGCTTGCCCTGGCAACTGTTGCTGGGCCCCAAAGCGGAAGTGGGCGGGGCCTGGCGCCCTCCATCCCCCTGCCATGCCCAGGGTTGCCCTGGTAACTGTTGCTTGGACCCAAAGCGGAAGTGGGCCCCAAAGCGGAAGTGGGCGGGGCCTGGCGCCCTCCAGCCCCCTGCCATGCCCAGGGTTGCCCTGGTAACTGTTGCTTGGCCCCAAAGCGGAAGTGGGCGGGGCCTGACGCCCTCCAGCCTCCAGCCATGCCCAGGCTTGCCCTGGCAACTGTTGCTGGCCCCAAAAGCGGAAGTGGGCGGGGCCTGGCGCCCTCAAGCCCCCTGCCATGCCCAGGTTTGCCCTGGTAACTGTTGCTGGCATCCAAAGCGGAAGAGGGCGGGGCCTGGCGTCCTCCAGCCCCCTGCCATGCCCAGGGTTGCCCTGGTTACTGTTGCTGGGCCCCAAAGCGGAAGTGAGAGGGGCCTGGCGCCTTCCAGCCTCCAGCCATGCCCAGGCTTGCCCTTGCAACTGTTGCTGGGCCCCAAAGCGGAAGTGGACGGGGCCTGGGCCCTCCAGCCCCCTGCAATGCCCAGGGCTGCCCTGGTAACTGTTGCTTGGCCCCAAAGCGGAAGTGCGCGGGGCCTGGCGCCCTCCAGGCTCCAGCCATGCCCAGGCTTGCCCTGGCAACTATTGCTGGCCCCCAAAGCGGAAGTGGGCGGGGCCTGGCGCCCTCCAGCCCCCTGCCATGCCGAGGAATGCCCTGGCAACTGTTGCTGGGCCCCAAAGCGGAAGTGGGCGGGGCCTGGCACCCTTCAGCCCCCTGCCATGCCCAGGGTTGCCCTGGTAACTGTTGCTGGCCCCCAAAGCAGAAGTGGGCGGGGCCTGGCGCCCTCCAGCCCCCTGCCATGCCCAGGGTTGCCCTGGTAACTGTTGCTTGGCCCCAAAGCGGAAGTGGGCGGGGCCTGACGCCCTCCAGCCTCCAGCCATGCCCAGGCTTGTCCTGGCAACTGTTGCTGGGCCTCAAAGCGGAAGTGGGCGGGGCCTGGCGCCCTCCAGCCCCCTGCCTTGCCCAGGGTTGCCCTGGTAACTGTTGCTGGCCCCAAAAGCGGAAGTGGGCGGGGCCTGGCGCCCTCAAGCCCCCTGCCATGCCCAGGTTTGCCCTGGTAACTGTTGCTGGCATCCAAAGCGGAAGAGGGCGGGGCCTGGCGCCCTCCAGCCCCCTGCCATGCCCAGGCTTGCCCTGGCAACTGTTGCTGGCCCCCAAAGTGGAAGTGGGCGGGGCCTGGCGCCCTCCAGTCCCCTGCCATGCCGAGGAATGCCCTGGCAACTGTTGCTGGCCCCCAAAGCGGAAGTGGGCGGGGCCTGGCGCCCTCCAGCCCCTGCCATGCCCAGGGTTGCCCTGGTAACTGTTGCTGGCCCTAAAGCGGAAGTGGGCGGGGCCTGGCGCCCTCCAGCCCCCTGCCATGCCCAGGGTTGCCATGGTAACTGTTGCTGGGCCCCAAAGCGGAAGTGGGCGGGGCCTGGCACCCTTCAGCCCCCTGCCATGCCCAGGGTTGCCCTGGTAACTGTTGCTGGCCCCCAAAGCAGAAGTGGGCGGGGACTGGCGCCCTCCAGCCCCCTGCCATGCCCAGGATTGCCCTGGTAACTTTTGCTTGGCCCCAAAGCGGAAGTGGGCCCCAAAGCGGAAGTGGGCGGGGCCTGGCGCCCTCCAGCCCCCTGCCATGCCCAGGCTTGCCCTGGCAACTGTTGCTGGCCCCCAAAGCGGAAGTGGGCGGGGCCTGGCGCCCTCCAGCCCCCTGCCATGCCCAGGGTTGCCCTGGTAACTGTTGCTTGGCCCCAAAGCGGAAGTGGGCCCCAAAGCGGAAGTGGGCGGGGCCTGGCGCCCTCCAGCCCCCTGCCATGCCCAGGCTTGCCCTGTCAACTGTTGCTGGCCCCCAAAGCGGAAGTGGGCGGGGCCTGGCGCCCTCCAGCCCCCTGCCAAGCCCAGGCTTGCCCTGGCAACTGTTGCTGGGCCCCAAAGCGGAAGTGGGCGGGGCCTGGCGCCCTCCAGCCCCCAGCCATGCCCAGGCTTGCCCTGGCAACTGTTGCTGGGCCCCAAAGCGGAAGTGGGCGGGGCCTGGCGCCCTCCATCCCCCTGCCATGCCCAGGGTTGCCCTGGTAACTGTTGCTTGGACCCAAAGCGGAAGTGGGCCCCAAAGCGGAAGTGGGCGGGGCCTGGCGCCCTCCAGCCCCCTGCCATGCCCAGGGTTGCCCTGGTAACTGTTGCTTGGCCCCAAAGCGGAAGTGGGCGGGGCCTGACGCCCTCCAGCCTCCAGCCATGCCCAGGCTTGCCCTGGCAACTGTTGCTGGCCCCCAAAGCGGAAGTGGGTGGGGCCTGGCGCCCTCCAGCCCCCAGCCATGCCCAGGCTTGCCCTGGCAACTGTTGCTGGCCACTAAAGCGGAAGTGGGCGGGGCCTGGCGCCCTCCAGCCTCCAGCCATGCCCAGGCTTGCCCTGGCAACTGTTGCTGGCCCCCAAAGCGGAAGTGGGTGGGGCCTGGCGCCCTCCAGCCCCCAGCCATGCCCAGGCTTGCCCTGGCAACTGTTGCTGGCCACCAAAGCGGAAGTGGGCGGGGCCTGGCGCCCTCCAGCCTCCAGCCATGCCAAGGCTTGCCCTGGCAACTGTTGCTGGCCCCCAAAGCGGAAGTGGGCGGGGCCTGGCGCCCTCAAGCCCCCTACCATGCCCAGGCTTGCCCTGGCAACTGTTGCTGGCCCCCAAAGCGGAAGTGGGCGGGGCCTGGCGCCCTCAAGCCCCCTACCATGCCCAGGCTTGCCCTGGCAACTGTTGCTGGCCCCCAAAGCGGAAGTGGGTGGGGCCTGGCGCCCTCCAGCCCCCAGCCATGCCCAGGCTTGCCCTGGCAACTGTTGCTGGCCACCAAATCGGAAGTGGGCGGGGCCTGGCGCCTTCCAGCCTCCAGCCATGCCCAGGCTTGCCCTTGCAACTGTTGCTGGGCCCTAAAGCGGAAGTGGACGGGGCCTGGGCCCTCCAGCCCCCTGCAATGCCCAGGGCTGCCCTGGTAACTGTTGCTTGGCCCCAAAGCGGAAGTGGACGGGGCCTGGGCCCTCCAGCCCCCTGCAATGCCCAGGGCTGCCCTGGTAACTGTTGCTTGGCCCCAAAGCGGAAGTGCGCGGGGTCTGGCGCCCTCCAGGCTCCAGCCATGCCCAGGCTTGCCCTGGCAACTATTGCTGGCCCCCAAAGCGGAAGTGGGCGGGGCCTGGCGCCCTCCAGCCCCCTGCCATGCCGAGGAATGCCCTGGCAACTGTTGCTGGCCCCCAAAGCGGAAGTGGGCGGGGCCTGGCGCCCTCCAGCCCCCTGACATGCCCAGGGTTGCCCTGGTAACTGTTGCTGGCCCCAAAGCGGAAGTGGGCGGGGCCTGGCGCCCTCAAGCCCCCTGCCATGCCCAGGTTTGCCCTGGTAACTGTTGCTGGCCCCCAAAGCGGAAGTGGGCGGGGCCTGGCGCCCTCCAGCCCCCTGCCATGCCCAGGCTTGCCCTGGCAACTGTTGCTGGGCCCCAAAGCGGAAGTGTGCGGGGCCTGGCGCCCTCCAGCCCCCTGCCATGCCCAGGGTTGCCCTGGTAACTGTTGCTGGGCCCCAAAGCGGAAGTGTGCGGGGCCTGGCGCCCTCCAGCCCCCTGCCATGCCCAGGGTTGCCCTGGTAACTGTTGCTGGGCCCCAAAGCGGAAGTGGGCGGAACCTGGCGCCCTCCAGCCTCCAGCCATGCCCAGGCTTGCCCTGGCAACTGTTGCTGGCCCCCAAAGCGGAAGTGGGCGGGGCCTGGCGCCCTCCAGCCCCCTGCCAAGCCCAGGCTTGCCCTGTCAACTGTTGCTGGGCCCCAAAGCGGAAGTGGGCGGGGCCTGGCGCCCTCCAGCCCCCAGCCATGCCCAGGCTTGCCCTGGCAACTGTTGCTGGGCCCCAAAGCGGAAGTGGGCGGGGCCTGGCGCCCTCCAGCCCCCTGCCAAGCCCAGGCCTGCCCTGGCAGCTGTTGCTTGGCCCCAAAGCGGAAGTGGGCGGGGCCTGGCGCCCTCCATCCCCCTGCCATGCCAAGGCTTGCCCTGGCAACTGTTGCTGGCCCCCAAAGCGGACGTGGGCGGGTCCTGGCACCCTCAAGCCCCCTACCATGCCCAGGCTTGCCCTGGCAACTGTTGCTGGCCCCCAAAGCGGAAGTGGGTGGGGCCTGGCGCCCTCCAGCCCCCAGCCATGCCCAGGCATGCCCTGGTAACTGTTGCTGGCCACCAAAGCGGAAGTGGGCGGGGCCTGGCGCCCTCCAGTCTCCAGCCATGCCCAGGCTTGCCCTGGCAACTGTTGCTGGGCCCCAAAGCGGAAGTGGGCGGGGCCTGGCGCCTTCCAGCCTCCAGCCATGCCCAGGCTTGCCCTTGCAACTGTTGCTGGGCCCTAAAGCGGAAGTGGACGGGGCCTGGGCCCTCCAGCCCCCTGCAATGCCCAGGGCTGCCCTGGTAACTGTTGCTTGGCCCCAAAGCGGAAGTGCGCGGGGCCTGGCGCCCTCCAGCCCCCTGCCATGCCCAGGCTTGCCATGGCAACTGTTGCTTGGCCCCAAAGCGGAAGTGGGCGGGGCCTGGCGCCCTCCAGCCCCCTGCCATGCCCAGGCTTGCCCTGTCAACTGTTGCTGGCCCCCAAAGCGGAAGTGGGCGGGGCCTGGCACCCTTCAGCCCCCTGCCATGCCCAGGGTTGCCCTGGTAACTGTTGCTGGCCCCCAAAGCAGAAGTGGGCGGGGCCTGGCGCCCTCCAGCCCCCTGCCATGCCCAGGGTTGCCCTGGTAACTGTTGCTTGGCCCCAAAGCGGAAGTGGGCGGGGCCTGACGCCCTCCAGCCTCCAGCCATGCCCAGGCTTGTCCTGGCAACTGTTGCTGGGCCTCAAAGCGGAAGTGGGCGGGGCCTGGCGCCCTCCAGCCCCCTGCCTTGCCCAGGGTTGCCCTGGTAACTGTTGCTGGCCCCAAAAGCGGAAGTGGGCGGGGCCTGGCGCCCTCAAGCCCCCTGCCATGCCCAGGTTTGCCCTGGTAACTGTTGCTGGCATCCAAAGCGGAAGAGGGCGGGGCCTGGCGCCCTCCAGCCCCCTGCCATGCCCAGGCTTGCCCTGGCAACTGTTGCTGGCCCCCAAAGTGGAAGTGGGCGGGGCCTGGCGCCCTCCAGTCCCCTGCCATGCCGAGGAATGCCCTGGCAACTGTTGCTGGCCCCCAAAGCGGAAGTGGGCGGGGCCTGGCGCCCTCCAGCCCCTGCCATGCCCAGGGTTGCCCTGGTAACTGTTGCTGGCCCTAAAGCGGAAGTGGGCGGGGCCTGGCGCCCTCCAGCCCCCTGCCATGCCCAGGGTTGCCATGGTAACTGTTGCTGGGCCCCAAAGCGGAAGTGGGCGGGGCCTGGCACCCTTCAGCCCCCTGCCATGCCCAGGGTTGCCCTGGTAACTGTTGCTGGCCCCCAAAGCAGAAGTGGGCGGGGACTGGCGCCCTCCAGCCCCCTGCCATGCCCAGGATTGCCCTGGTAACTTTTGCTTGGCCCCAAAGCGGAAGTGGGCCCCAAAGCGGAAGTGGGCGGGGCCTGGCGCCCTCCAGCCCCCTGCCATGCCCAGGCTTGCCCTGGCAACTGTTGCTGGCCCCCAAAGCGGAAGTGGGCGGGGCCTGGCGCCCTCCAGCCCCCTGCCATGCCCAGGGTTGCCCTGGTAACTGTTGCTTGGCCCCAAAGCGGAAGTGGGCCCCAAAGCGGAAGTGGGCGGGGCCTGGCGCCCTCCAGCCCCCTGCCATGCCCAGGCTTGCCCTGTCAACTGTTGCTGGCCCCCAAAGCGGAAGTGGGCGGGGCCTGGCGCCCTCCAGCCCCCTGCCAAGCCCAGGCTTGCCCTGGCAACTGTTGCTGGGCCCCAAAGCGGAAGTGGGCGGGGCCTGGCGCCCTCCAGCCCCCAGCCATGCCCAGGCTTGCCCTGGCAACTGTTGCTGGGCCCCAAAGCGGAAGTGGGCGGGGCCTGGCGCCCTCCATCCCCCTGCCATGCCCAGGGTTGCCCTGGTAACTGTTGCTTGGACCCAAAGCGGAAGTGGGCGGGGCATGGCGCCCTCCAGCCCCCAGCCATGCCCAGGCTTGCCCTGGCAACTGTTGCTGGCCACCAAATCGGAAGTGGGCGGGGCCTGGCGCCTTCCAGCCTCCAGCCATGCCCAGGCTTGCCCTTGCAACTGTTGCTGGGCCCTAAAGCGGAAGTGGACGGGGCCTGGGCCCTCCAGCCCCCTGCAATGCCCAGGGCTGCCCTGGTAACTGTTGCTTGGCCCCAAAGCGGAAGTGGACGGGGCCTGGGCCCTCCAGCCCCCTGCAATGCCCAGGGCTGCCCTGGTAACTGTTGCTTGGCCCCAAAGCGGAAGTGCGCGGGGTCTGGCGCCCTCCAGGCTCCAGCCATGCCCAGGCTTGCCCTGGCAACTATTGCTGGCCCCCAAAGCGGAAGTGGGCGGGGCCTGGCGCCCTCCAGCCCCCTGCCATGCCGAGGAATGCCCTGGCAACTGTTGCTGGCCCCCAAAGCGGAAGTGGGCGGGGCCTGGCGCCCTCCAGCCCCCTGACATGCCCAGGGTTGCCCTGGTAACTGTTGCTGGCCCCAAAGCGGAAGTGGGCGGGGCCTGGCGCCCTCAAGCCCCCTGCCATGCCCAGGTTTGCCCTGGTAACTGTTGCTGGCCCCCAAAGCGGAAGTGGGCGGGGCCTGGCGCCCTCCAGCCCCCTGCCATGCCCAGGCTTGCCCTGGCAACTGTTGCTGGGCCCCAAAGCGGAAGTGTGCGGGGCCTGGCGCCCTCCAGCCCCCTGCCATGCCCAGGGTTGCCCTGGTAACTGTTGCTGGGCCCCAAAGCGGAAGTGTGCGGGGCCTGGCGCCCTCCAGCCCCCTGCCATGCCCAGGGTTGCCCTGGTAACTGTTGCTGGGCCCCAAAGCGGAAGTGGGCGGAACCTGGCGCCCTCCAGCCTCCAGCCATGCCCAGGCTTGCCCTGGCAACTGTTGCTGGCCCCCAAAGCGGAAGTGGGCGGGGCCTGGCGCCCTCCAGCCCCCTGCCAAGCCCAGGCTTGCCCTGTCAACTGTTGCTGGGCCCCAAAGCGGAAGTGGGCGGGGCCTGGCGCCCTCCAGCCCCCAGCCATGCCCAGGCTTGCCCTGGCAACTGTTGCTGGGCCCCAAAGCGGAAGTGGGCGGGGCCTGGCGCCCTCCAGCCCCCTGCCAAGCCCAGGCCTGCCCTGGCAGCTGTTGCTTGGCCCCAAAGCGGAAGTGGGCGGGGCCTGGCGCCCTCCATCCCCCTGCCATGCCAAGGCTTGCCCTGGCAACTGTTGCTGGCCCCCAAAGCGGACGTGGGCGGGTCCTGGCACCCTCAAGCCCCCTACCATGCCCAGGCTTGCCCTGGCAACTGTTGCTGGCCCCCAAAGCGGAAGTGGGTGGGGCCTGGCGCCCTCCAGCCCCCAGCCATGCCCAGGCATGCCCTGGTAACTGTTGCTGGCCACCAAAGCGGAAGTGGGCGGGGCCTGGCGCCCTCCAGTCTCCAGCCATGCCCAGGCTTGCCCTGGCAACTGTTGCTGGGCCCCAAAGCGGAAGTGGGCGGGGCCTGGCGCCTTCCAGCCTCCAGCCATGCCCAGGCTTGCCCTTGCAACTGTTGCTGGGCCCTAAAGCGGAAGTGGACGGGGCCTGGGCCCTCCAGCCCCCTGCAATGCCCAGGGCTGCCCTGGTAACTGTTGCTTGGCCCCAAAGCGGAAGTGCGCGGGGCCTGGCGCCCTCCAGCCCCCTGCCATGCCCAGGCTTGCCATGGCAACTGTTGCTTGGCCCCAAAGCGGAAGTGGGCGGGGCCTGGCGCCCTCCAGCCCCCTGCCATGCCCAGGCCTGCCCTGGCAGCTGTTGCTTGGCCCCAAAGCGGAAGTGGGCGGGGCCTGGCGCCCTCCATTCCCCTGCCATGCCCAGGGTTGCCCTGGTAACTGTTGCTTGGACCCAAAGCGGAAGTGGGCGGGGCATGGCGCCCTCCAGCCCCCAGCCATGCCCAGGCTTGCCCTGGCAACTGTTGCTGGCCACCAAAGCGGAAGTGGGCGGGGCCTGGCGCCCTCCAGCCTCCAGCCATGCCAAGGCTTGCCCTGGCAACTGTTGCTGGCCCCCAAAGCGGACGTGGGCGGGGCCTGGCACCCTCAAGCCCCCTACCATGCCCAGGCTTGCCCTGGCAACTGTTGCTGGCCCCCAAAGCGGAAGTGGGTGGGGCCTGGCGCCATCCAGCCCCCAGCCATGCCCAGGCTTGCCCTGGGAACTGTTGCTGGCCACCAAAGCGGAAGTGGGCGGGGCCTGGCGCCCTCCAGCCTCCAGCCATGCCCAGGCTTGCCCTGGCAACTGTTGCTGGGCCCCAAAGCGGAAGTGAGAGGGGCCTGGCGCCCTCCAGCCCCCTGCCATGCCCAGGGTTGCCCTGGTAACTGTTGCTGGGCCCCAAAGCGGAAGTGGGCGGGGCCTGGCACCCTTCAGCCCCCTGCCATGCCCAGGGTTGCCCTGGTAACTGTTGCTGGCCCCCAAAGCAGAATTGGGCGGGGCCTGGCGCCCTCCAGCCCCCTGCCATGCCCAGGGTTGCCCTGGTAACTGTTGCTTGGCCCCAAAGCGGAAGTGGGCGGGGCCTGACGCCCTCCAGCCTCCAGCCATGCCCAGGCTTGCCCTGGCAACTGTTGCTGGGCCCCAAAGCGGAAGTGGGCGGGGCCTGGCGCCCTCCAGCCCCCTGCCATGCCCAGGGTTGCCCTGGTTACTGTTGCTGGGCCCCAAAGCGGAAGTGGGCGGAACCTGGCGCCCTCCAGCCTCCAGCCATGCCCAGGCTTGCCGTGGCAACTGTTGCTGGGCCCCAAAGCGGATGTGGGCGGGGCCTGGCGCCCTCCAGCCCCCAGCCATGCCCAGGCTTGCCCTGGCAACTGTTGCTGGGCCCCAAAGCGGAAGTGGGCGGGGCCTGGCGCCCTCCAGCCCCCTGCATTGCCCAGGGTTGCCCTGGTAACTGTTGCTGGCCCCAAAGCGGAAGTGGGCGGGGCCTGGCGCCCTCCAGCCCCCTGCCATGCCCAGGGTTGCCCTGGTAACTGTTGCTGGGCCCCAAAGCGGAAGTGGGCGGGGCCTGGCGCCCTCCAGCCCCCTGCCATGCCCAGGGTTGCCCTGTTAACTGTTGCTTGGCCCCAAAGCGGAAGTGGGCGGGGCCTGACGCCCTCCAGCCTCCAGCCATGCCCAGGCTTGCCCTTGCAACTGTTGCTGGCCCCCAAAGCGGACGTGGGCGGGGCCTGGCGCCCTCAAGCCCGCTACCATGCCCAGGCTTGCCCTGGCAACTGTTGCTGGCCCCCAAAGCGGAAGTGGGTGGGGCCTGGCGCCCTCCAGCCCCCAGCCATGCCCAGGCTTGCCCTGGCAACTGTTGCTGGCCACCAAAGCGGAAGTGGGCGGGGCCTGGCGCCCTCCAGCCTCCAGCCATGCCCAGGCTTGCCCTGGCAACTGTTGCTGGGCCAAAAAAGCGGAAGTGGGCGGGACCTGGCGCCTTCCAGCCTCCAGCCATGCCCAGGATTGCCCTTGCAACTGTTGCTGGGCCCCAAAGCGGAAGTGGGCGGGGCCTGGGCCCTCCAGCCCCCTGCATTGCCCAGGGTTGCCCTGGTAACTGTTGCTGGCCCCAAAGCGGAAGTGGGCGGGGCCTGGCGCCCTCCAGCCTCCAGCCATGCCCAGGCTTGCCCTGGCAACTGTTGCTGGCCCCCAAAGCGGACGTGGGCGGGGCCTGGCGCCCTCAAGCCCCCTACCATGCCCAGGCTTGCCCTGGCAACTGTTGCTGGCCCCCAAAGCGGAAGTGGGTGGGGCCTGGCGCCCTCCAGCCCCCTGCCATGCCCAGGCTTGCCCTGGCAACTGTTGCTGGCCACCAAAGCGGAAGTGGGCGGGGCCTGGCGCCCTCCAGCCTCCAGCCATGCCCAGGCTTGCCCTGGCAACTGTTGCTGGGCCAAAAAGCGGAAGTGGGCGGGACCTGGCGCCTTCCAGCCTCCAGCCATGCCCAGGCTTGCCCTTGCAACTGTTGCTGGGCCCCAAAGCGGAAGTGGGCGGGGCCTGGCGCCCTCCAGCCCCCTGCCATGCCCAGGTTTGCCCTGGCAACTGTTGCTGGGCCCCAAAGCGGAAGTGGGCGGGGCCTGGCGCCCTCCACTCCCCTGCCATGCCCAGGGTTGCCCTGGTAACTGTTGCTGGGCCCCAAAGCGGAAGTGGGCAGGGCCTGGCGCCCTCCAGCCCCCTGCCATGCCCAGGGTTGCCCTGGTAACTGTTGCTGGCCCCAAAGCGGAAGTGGGCGGGGCCTGGCGCCCTCCAGCCCCCTGCCATGCCCAGGGTTGCCCTTGTAACTGTTGCTGGGCCCCAAAGCGGAAGTGGGCGGGGCCTGGCGCCCTCCACTCCCCTGCCATGCCCAGGGTTGCCCTGGTAACTGTTGCTGGGCCCCAAAGCGGAAGTGGGCAGGGCCTGGCGCCCTCCAGCCCCCTGCCATGCCCAGGGTTGCCCTGTTAACTGTTGCTTGGCCCCAAAGCGGAAGTGGGCGGGGCCTGACGCCCTCCAGCCTCCAGCCATGCCCAGGCTTGCCCTTGCAACTGTTGCTGGCCCCCAAAGCGGACGTGGGCGGGGCCTGGCGCCCTCAAGCCCGCTACCATGCCCAGGCTTGCCCTGGCAACTGTTGCTGGCCCCCAAAGCGGAAGTGGGTGGGGCCTGGCGCCCTCCAGCCCCCTGCCATGCCCAGGTTTGCCCTGGCAACTGTTGCTGGGCCCCAAAGCGGAAGTGGGCGGGGCCTGGCGCCCTCCAGCCTCCAGCCATGCCCAGGCTTGCCCTGGCAACTGTTGCTGGCCACCAAAGCGGAAGTGGGCGGGGCCTGGCGCCCTCCAGCCTCCAGCCATGCCAAGGCTTGCCCTGGCAACTGTTGCTGGCCCCCAAAGCGGACGTGGGCGGGGCCTGGCGCCCTCAAGCCCCCTACCATGCCCAGGCTTGCCCTGGCAACTGTTGCTGGCCCCCAAAGCGGAAGTGGGTGGGGCCTGGCGCCCTCCAGCCCCCTGCCATGCCCAGGCTTGCCCTGGCAACTGTTGCTGGCCACCAAAGCGGAAGTGGGCGGGGCCTGGCGCCCTCCAGCCTCCAGCCATGCCCAGGCTTGCCCTGGCAACTGTTGCTGGGCCAAAAAGCGGAAGTGGGCGGGACCTGGAACCTTCCAGCCTCCAGCCATGCCCAGGCTTGCCCTTGCAACTGTTGCTGGGCCCCAAAGCGGAAGTGGGCGAGGCCTGGGCCCTCCAGCCCCCTGCAATGCCCAGGGCTGCCCTGGTAACTGTTGCTTGGCCCCAAAGCGGAAGTGCGCGGGGCCTGGCGCCCTCCAGCCCCCTGCCATGCCCAGGCTTGCCCTGTCAACTGTTGCTGGCCCCCAAAGCGGAAGTGGGTGGGGCCTGGCGCCCTCCAGCCCCCTGCCATGCCGAGGCATGCCCTGGCAACTGTTGCTGGGCCCCAAAGCGGAAGTGGGCGGGGCCTGGCGCCCTCCAGCCCCCTGCCATGCCCAGGTTTGCCCTGGCAACTGTTGCTGGGCCCCAAAGCGGAAGTGGGCGGGGCCTGGCGCCCTCCACTCCCCTGCCATGCCCAGGGTTGCCCTGGTAACTTTTGCTGGGCCCCAAAGCGGAAGTGGGCAGGGCCTGGCGCCCTCCAGCCCCCTGCCATGCCCAGGGTTGCCCTGGTAACTCTTGCTGGCCCCCAAAGCGGAAGTGGGCGGGGCCTGGTGCCCTTCAGCCCCCTGCCATGCCCAGGGTTGCCCTGGTAACTGTTGCTGGCCCCAAAGCGGAAGTGGGCGGGGCCTGGCGCCCTCCAGCCCCCTGCCATGCCCAGGGTTGCCCTGGTAACTGTTGCTGGCCCCAAAGCGGAAGTGGGCGGGGCCTGGCGCCCTCCAGCCCCCTGCCATGCCAAGGGTTGCCCTGGTAACTGTTGCTGGCCCCAAAGCGGAAGTGGGCGGGGCCTGGCGCCCTCCAGCCCCCTGCCATGCCCAGGGTTGCCCTGGTAACTGTTGCTGGCCCCAAAGCGGAAGTGGGCGGGGCCTGGCGCCCTCCAGCCCCCTGCCATGCCCAGGGTTGCCCTTGTAACTGTTGCTGGGCCCCAAAGCGGAAGTGGGCGGGGCCTGGCGCCCTCCAGCCCCCTGCCATGCCCAGGGTTGCCCTGGTAACTGTTGCTGGCCCCCAAAGCAGAATTGGGCGGGGCCTGGCGCCCTCCAGCCCCCTGCCATGCCCAGGGTTGCCCTGGTAACTGTTGCTGGCCCCCAAAGCGGAAGTGGGCGGGGCCTGGCGCCCTCCAGCCCCCTGCCATGCCGAGGAATGCCCTGGCAACTGTTGCTGGCCCCCAAAGCGGAAGTGGGCGGGGCCTGGCACCCTCCAGCCCCCTGCCATGCCCAGGGTTGCCCTGGTAACTGTTGCTGGCCCCAAAGCGGAAGTGGGCGGGGCCTGGCGCCCTCCAGCCCCCTGCCATGCCCAGGGTTGCCATGGTAACTGTTGCTGGGCCCCAAAGCGGAAGTGGGCGGGGCCTGGCGCCCTCCAGCCCCCTGCCATGCACAGGGTTGCCCTGGTAACTGTTGCTTGGCCCCAAAGTGGAAGTGGGCGGGGCCTGGCGCCCTCCAGCCTCCAGCCATGCCCAGGCTTGCCCTGGCAACTGTTGCTGGGCCCCAAAGCGGAAGTGTGCGGGGCCTGGCGCCCTCCAGCCCCCTGCCATGCCCAGGGTTGCCCTGGTAACTGTTGCAGGCCCCAAAGCGGAAGTGGGCGGGGCCTGGCGCCCTCCAGCCCCCTGCCATGCCCAGGGTTGCCCTGGTAACTGTTGCTGGCCCCAAAGCGGAAGTGGGCGGGGCCTGGCGCCCTCCAGCCTCCAGCCATGCCCAGGCTTGCCCTGGCAACGATTGCTGGCCCCCAAAGCGGAAGTGGGCGGGGCCTGGCGCCCTCCAGCCCCCTGCCATGCCCAGGGTTGCCCTGGTAACTGTTGCTGGCCCCCAAAGCAGAATTGGGCGGGGCCTGGCGCCCTCCAGCCCCCTGCCATGCCCAGGGTTGCCCTGGTAACTGTTGCTTGGCCCCAAAGCGGAAGTGGGCGGGGCCTGACGCCCTCCAGCCTCCAGCCATGCCCAGGCTTGCCCTGGCAACTGTTGCTGGCCCCCAAAGCGGAAGTGGGTGGGGCCTGGCGCCCTCCAGCCCCCAGCCATGCCCAGGCTTGCCCTGGCAACTGTTGCTGGCCACCAAAGCGGAAGTGGGCGGGGCCTGGCGCCCTCCAGCCTCCAGCCATGCCAAGGCTTGCCCTGGCAACTGTTGCTGGCCCCCAAAGCGGAAGTGGGCGGGGCCTGGCGCCCTCAAGCCCCCTACCATGCCCAGGCTTGCCCTGGCAACTGTTGCTGGCCCCCAAAGCGGAAGTGGGTGGGGCCTGGCGCCCTCCAGCCCCCAGCCATGCCCAGGCTTGCCCTGGCAACTGTTGCTGGCCACCAAAGCGGAAGTGGGCGGGGCCTGGCGCCCTCCAGCCTCCAGCCATGCCAAGGCTTGCCCTGGCAACTGTTGCTGGCCCCCAAAGCGGAAGTGGGCGGGGCCTGGCGCCCTCAAGCCCCCTACCATGCCCAGGCTTGCCCTGGCAACTGTTGCTGGCCCCCAAAGCGGAAGTGGGTGGGGCCTGGCGCCCTCCAGCCCCCAGCCATGCCCAGGCTTGCCCTGGCAACTGTTGCTGGCCACCAAAGCGGAAGTGGGCGGGGCCTGGCGCCCTCCAGCCTCCTGCCATGCCCAGGGTTGCCCTGGTAACTGTTGCTTGGCCCCAAAGCGGAAGTGGGCGGGGCCTGGCGCCCTCCAGCCTCCAGCCATGCCCAGGCTTGCCCTGGCAACTGTTGCTGGGCCCCAAAGCGGAAGTGTGCGGGGCCTGGCGCCCTCCAGCCCCCTGCCATGCCCAGGGTTGCCCTGGTAACTGTTGCTGGGCCAGAAAGCGGAAGTGGGCGGGGCCTGGCGCCCTCCAGCCCCCTGCCATGCCCAGGGTTGCCCTGGTAACTGTTGCTTGGCCCCAAAGCGGAAGTGGGCGGGGCCTGGCGCCCTCCAGCCTCCAGCCATGCCCAGGCTTGCCCTGGCAACTGTTACTGGGCCCCAAAGCGGAAGTGGGCGGGGCCTGGCGCCCTCCAGCCCCCTGCCATGCCCAGGTTTGCCCTGGTAACTGTTGCTGGGCCCCAAAGCGGAAGTGGGCGGGGCCTGGCGCCCTCCAGCCCCCTGCCATGCCCAGGGTTGCCCTGGTAACTGTTGCTGGGCCCCAAAGCGGAAGTGGGCGGAACCTGGCGCCCTCCAGCCTCCAGCCATGCCCAGGCTTGCCCTGGCAACTGTTGCTGGCATCCAAAGCGGAAGTGGGCGGGGCCTGGCGCCCTCCAGCCCCCTGCCATGCCCAGGGTTGCCCTGGTAACTGTTGTTGGGCCCCAAAGCGGAAGTGGGCGGGGCCTGGCGCCCTCAAGCCCCCTGCCATGCCCAGGCTTGCCCTGGCAACTGTTGCTGGCATCCAAAGCGGAAGTGGGCGGGGCCTGGCGCCCTCCAGCCCCCTGCCAAGCCCAGGCTTGCCCTGTCAACTGTTGCTGGGCCCCAAAGCGGAAGTGGGCGGGGCCTGGCGCCCTCCAGCCCCCAGCCATGCCCAGGCTTGCCCTGGCAACTGTTGCTGGGCCCCAAAGCGGAAGTGGGCGGGGCCTGGCGCCCTCCAGCCCCCTGCCATGCCCAGGCCTGCCCTGGCAGCTGTTGCTTGGCCCCAAAGCGGAAGTGGGCGTGGCCTGGCGCCCTCCAGCCTCCAGCCATGCCCAGGCTTGCCCTGGCAACTGTTGCTGGGCCCCAAAGCGGAAGTGGGCGGGGCCTGGCGCCTTCCAGCCTCCAGCCATGCCCAGGCTTGCCCTTGCAACTGTTGCTGGGCCCCAAAGCGGAAGTGGGCGGGGCCTGGGCCCTCCAGACCCCTGCAATGCCCAGGGCTGCCCTGTTAACTGTTGTTGGCCCCCAAAGCGGAAGTGGGCGGGGCCTGGCGCCCTCAAGCCCCCTACCATGCCCAGGCTTGCCCTGGCAACTGTTGCTGGCCCCCAAAGCGGAAGTGGGTGGGGCCTGGCGCCCTCCAGCCCCCAGCCATGCCCAGGGTTGCCCTGGTAACTGTTGCTGGCCCCAAAAGCGGAAGTGGGCGGGGCCTGGCGCCCTCAAGCCCCCTGCCATGCCCAAGTTTGCCCTGGTAACTGTTGCTGGCATCCAAAGCGGAAGAGGGCGGGGCCTGGCGCCCTCCAGCCCCCTGCCATGCCCAGGGTTGCCCTGGTAGCTGTTGCTTCGACACAAAGCGGAAGTGGGCGGGGCCTGGCGCCCTCCAGCCCCCAGCCAAGCCCAGGCTTGCCCTGGCAACTGTTGCTGGCCACCAAAGCGGAAGTGGGCGGGGCCTGGCGCCCTCCAGCCTCTAGCCATGCCCAGGCTTGCCCTGGCAACTGTTGCTGGGCCCAAAAGCGGAAGTGGGCGGGGCCTGGCGCCTTCCAGCCTCCAGCCATGCCCAGGCTTGCCCTTGCAACTGTTGCTGGGCCCCAAAGCGGAAGTGGGCGGGGCCTGGGCCCTCCAGCCCCCTGCAATGCCCAGGGCTGCCCTGGTAACTGTTGCTTGGCCCCAAAGCGGAAGTGCGCGGGGCCTGGTGCCCTCCAGCCCCCTGCCATGCCCAGGCTTGCCCTGTCAACTGTTGCTGGCCCCCAAAGCGGAAGTGGGTGGGGCCTGGCGCCCTCCAGCCCCCTGCCATGCTGAGGCATGCCCTGGCAACTGTTGCTGGCCCCCAAAGCGGAAGTGGGCGGGGCCTGGCGCCCTCCAGCCCCCTGCTATGCCCAGGGTTGCCCTGGTAACTGTTGCTGGCCCCAAAGCGGACGTGGGCGGGGCCTGGCGCCCTCAAGCCCGCTACCATGCCCAGGCTTGCCCTGGCAACTGTTGCTGGCCCCCAAAGCGGAAGTGGGTGGGGCCTGGCGCCCTCCAGCCCCCAGCCATGCCCAGGCTTGCCCTGGTAACTGTTGCTGGCCACCAAAGCGGAAGTGGGCGGGCCTGGCGCCCTCCAGC
The DNA here is from genome assembly GCF_055691185.1 of Crinia signifera. Taxonomy (NCBI): domain Eukaryota; kingdom Metazoa; phylum Chordata; class Amphibia; order Anura; family Myobatrachidae; genus Crinia; species Crinia signifera. The sequence goes on along the minus strand of NW_028142205.1, from coordinate 87,612 downwards.
CTCCAGCCATTCCCAGGCTTGCCCTGGCAACTGTTGCTGGGCCCCAAAGCGGAATTGGGCGGGGCCTGGCGCCTTCCAGCCTCCAGCCATGCCCAGGCTTGCCCTTGCAACTGTTGCTGGGCCCCAAAGCGGAAGTGGGCGGGGCCTGGGCCTCCCAGCCCCCTGCAATGCCCAGGGCTGCCCTGGTAACTGTTGCTTGGCCCCAAAGCGGAAGTGCGCGGGGCCTGGCGCCCTCCAGCCCCCTGCCATGCCCAGGCTTGCCCTGTCAACTGTTGCTGGCCCCCCAAAGCGGAAGTGGGTGGGGCCTGGCGCCCTCCAGCCCCCTGCCATGCCGAGGCATGCCCTGGTAACTGTTGCTTGCCCCCAAAGCGGAAGTGGGTGGGGCCTGGCGCCCTCCAGCCCCCAGCCATGCCCAGGATTGCCCTGGCAACTGTTGCTGGCCCCCAAAGCGGAAGTGGGTGGGGCCTGGCGCCCTCCAGCCCCCTGCCATGCCGAGGCATGCCCTGGCAACTGTTGCTGGCCCCCAAAGCGGAAGTGGGCGGGGCCTGGCGCCCTCCAGTTCCCTGCCATGCCCAGGGTTGCCCTGGTAACTGTTCCTGGCCCCAAAGCGGAAGTGGGCGGGGCCTGGCGCCCTTCAGCCTCCTGCCATGCCGAGGCTTGCCCGGGCAACTATTGCTGGCCCCCAATGAGGAAGTGGGTCTGGCCTGGCGCCCTCCAGCCCCCTGCCATGCCGAGGCATGCCCTGGCAACTGTTGTTGGGCCCCAAAGCGGAAGTGGGCGAGGCCTAGGCCCTCCAGCCCCCTGCCATGCCCAGGGTTGCCCTGGTAACTGTTGCTTGGCCCCAAAGCGGAAGTGGGCGTGGCCTGGCGCCCTCCAGCCCCCTGCCATGCCCAGGGTTGCCCTGGTAACTGTTGCTGGCCCCAAAAGCGGAAGTGAGCGGGGCCTGGCGCCCTCAAGCCCCCTGCCATGCCCAAGTTTGCCCTGGTAACTGTTGCTGGCATCCAAAGCGGAAGAGGGCGGGGCCTGGCGCCCTCCAGCCCCCTGCCATGCCCAGGGTTGCCCTGGTAGCTGTTGCTTCGACACAAAGCGGAAGTGGGCGGGGCCTGGCGCCCTCCAGCCCCCAGCCATGCCCAGGCTTGCCCTGGCAACTGTTGCTGGCCACCAAAGCGGAAGTGGGCGGGGCCTGGCGCCCTTCAGCCTCTAGCCATGCCCAGGCTTGCCCTGGCAACTGTTGCTGTGCCCCAAAGCGGAAGTGGGCGGGGCCTGGCGCCTTCCAGCCTCCAGCCATGCCCAGGCTTGCCCTTGCAACTGTTGCTGGGCCCTAAAGCGGAAGTGGACGGGGCCTGGGCCCTCCAGCCCCCTGCCATGCCCAGGGTTGCCCTGGTAACTGTTGCTGGGCCCCAAAGCGGAAGTGGGCGGAACCTGGCGCCCTCCAGCCTCCAGCCATGCCCAGGCTTGCCCTGGCAACTGTTGCTGGGCCCCAAAGCGGAAGTGGGCGAGGCCTGGCGCCCTCCAGCACCCTGCCATGCCGAGGCATGCCCTAACAACTGTTGCTGGCCCCCAAAGCGGAAGTGGGCGGGGCCTGGCGCCCTCCAGCCCCCTGCTATGCCCAGGGTTGCCCTGGTAACTGTTGCTGGCCCCAAAGCGGACGTGGGCGGGGCCTGGCGCCCTCAAGCCCGCTACCATGCCCAGGCTTGCCCTGGCAACTGTTGCTGGCCCCCAAAGCGGAAGTGGGTGGGGCCTGGCGCCCTCCAGCCCCCAGCCATGCCCAGGCTTGCCCTGGTAACTGTTGCTGGCCACCAAAGCGGAAGTGGGCGGGCCTGGCGCCCTCCAGCCTCCAGCCATTCCCAGGCTTGCCCTGGCAACTGTTGCTGGGCCCCAAAGCGGAATTGGGCGGGGCCTGGCGCCTTCCAGCCTCCAGCCATGCCCAGGCTTGCCCTTGCAACTGTTGCTGGGCCCCAAAGCGGAAGTGGGCGGGGCCTGGGCCCTCCAGCCCCCTGCAATGCCCAGGGCTGCCCTGGTAACTGTTGCTTGGCCCCAAAGCGGAAGTGCGCGGGGCCTGGCGCCCTCCAGCCCCCTGCCATGCCCAGGCTTGCCCTGTCAACTGTTGCTGGCCCCCCAAAGCGGAAGTGGGTGGGGCCTGGCGCCCTCCAGCCCCCTGCCATGCCGAGGCATGCCCTGGTAACTGTTGCTGGCCCCCAAAGCGGAAGTGGGTGGGGCCTGGCGCCCTCCAGCCCCCAGCCATGCCCAGGATTGCCCTGGCAACTGTTGCTGGCCCCCAAAGCGGAAGTGGGCGGGGCCTGGCGCCCTTCAGCCTCCTGCCATGCCGAGGCTTGCCCGGGCAACTATTGCTGGCCCCCAAAGAGGAAGTGGGTCTGGCCTGGCGCCCTCCAGCCCCCTGCCATGCCGAGGCATGCCCTGGCAACTGTTGTTGGCCCCCAAAGCGGAAGTGGGCGGGGCCTGGCGCCCTCCAGCCTCCAGCCATGCCCGGGCTTGCCCTGGCAACTGTTGCTGGCCCCCAAAGCGGAAGTGGGTGGGGCCTGGCGCCCTCCAGCCCCCTGCCATGCCGAGGCATGCCCTGGCAACTGTTGCTGGCCCCCAAAGCGGAAGTGGGCGGGGCCTGGCGCCCTCCAGCCCCCTGCCATGCCCAGGGTTGCCCTGGTAACTGTTGCTGGGCCCCAAAGCGGAAGTGGGCGGAACCTGGCGCCCTCCAGCCTCCAGCCATGCCCAGGCTTGCCCTGGCAACTGTTGCTGGGCCCCAAAGCGGAAGTGGGCGAGGCCTGGCGCCCTCCAGCCCCCAGCCATGCCCAGGCTTGCCCTGGCAACTGTTGCTGGCCCCCAAAGCGGAAGTGGGTGGGGCCTGGCGCCCTCCACCCCCCAGCCATGCCCAGGCATGCCCTGGTAACTGTTGCTGGCCACCAAAGCGGAAGTGGGCGGGGCCTGGCGCCCTCCAGCCTCCAGCCATGCCCAGGCTTGCCCTGGCAACTGTTGCTGGGCCCCAAAGCGGAAGTGGGCGGGGCCTGGCGCCTTCCAGCCTCCAGCCATGCCCAGGCTTGGCCTTGCAACTGTTGCTGGGCCCTAAAGCGGAAGTGGACGGGGCCTGGGCCCTCCAGCCCCCTGCAATGCCCAGGGCTGCCCTGGTAACTGTTGCTTGGCCCCAAAGCGGAAGTGGGCGGGGCCTGGCGCCCTCCAGCCCCCTGCCATGCCCAGGGTTGCCCTGGTAACTGTTGCTGGCCCCAAAGCGGAAGTGGGCGTGGCCTGGCGCCCTCCAGCCCCCTGCCATGCCCAGGGTTGCCCTGGTAACTGTTGCTGGCCCCAAAGCGGAAGTGGGCGGGGCCTGACGCCCTCCAGCCTCCAGCCATGCCCAGGCTTGCCCTGGCAACTGTTGCTGGGCCTCAAAGCGGAAGTGGGCGGGGCCTGGCGCCCTCCAGCCCCCTGCCTTGCCCAGGGTTGCCCTGGTAACTGTTGCTGGCCCCAAAAGCGGAAGTGGGCGGGGCCTGGCGCCCTCAAGCCCCCTGCCATGCCCAGGTTTGCCCTGGCAACTGTTGCTGGCCCCCAAAGCGGAAGTGGGCGGGGCCTGGCGCCCTCCAGTCCCCTGCCATGCCGAGGAATGCCCTGGCAACTGTTGCTGGCCCCCAAAGCGGAAGTGGGCGGGGCCTGGCGCCCTCCAGCCCCTGCCATGCCCAGGGTTGCCCTGGTAACTGTTGCTGGCCCTAAAGCGGAAGTGGGCGGGGCCTGGCGCCCTCCAGCCCCCTGCCATGCCCAGGGTTGCCATGGTAACTGTTGCTGGCCCCCAAAGCAGAAGTGGGCGGGGCCTGGCGCCCTCCAGCCCCCTGCCATGCCCAGGATTGCCCTGGTAACTTTTGCTTGGCCCCAAAGCGGAAGTGGGCCCCAAAGCGGAAGTGGGCGGGGCCTGGCGCCTCCAGCCCCCTGCCATGCCCAGGCTTGCCCTGGCAACTGTTGCTGGCCCCCAAAGCGGAAGTGGGCGGGGCCTGGCGCCCTCCAGCCCCCTGCCATGCCCAGGGTTGCCCTGGTAACTGTTGCTTGGCCCCAAAGCGGAAGTGGGCCCCAAAGCGGAAGTGGGCGGGGCCTGGCGCCCTCCAGCCCCCTGCCATGCCCAGGCTTGCCCTGGCAACTGTTGCTGGCCCCCAAAGCGGAAGTGGGTGGGGCCTGGCGCCCTCCAGCCCCCAGCCATGCCCAGGCTTGCCCTGGCAACTGTTGCTGGCCACCAAAGCGGAAGTGGGCGGGGCCTGGCGCCCTCCAGCCTCCAGCCATGCCAAGGCTTGCCCTGGCAACTGTTGCTGGCCCCCAAAGCGGAAGTGGGCGGGGCCTGGCGCCCTCAAGCCCCCTACCATGCCCAGGCTTGCCCTGGCAACTGTTGCTGGCCCCCAAAGCGGAAGTGGGTGGGGCCTGGCGCCCTCCAGCCCCCAGCCATGCCCAGGCTTGCCCTGGCAACTGTTGCTGGCCACCAAAGCGGAAGTGGGCGGGGCCTGGCGCCCTCCAGCCTCCAGCCATGCCAAGGCTTGCCCTGGCAACTGTTGCTGGCCCCCAAAGCGGAAGTGGGCGGGGCCTGGCGCCCTCAAGCCCCCTACCATGCCCAGGCTTGCCCTGGCAACTGTTGCTGGCCCCCAAAGCGGAAGTGGGTGGGGCCTGGCGCCCTCCAGCCCCCAGCCATGCCCAGGCTTGCCCTGGCAACTGTTGCTGGCCACCAAAGCGGAAGTGGGCGGGGCCTGGCGCCCTCCAGCCTCCTGCCATGCCCAGGGTTGCCCTGGTAACTGTTGCTTGGCCCCAAAGCGGAAGTGGGCGGGGCCTGGCGCCCTCCAGCCTCCAGCCATGCCCAGGCTTGCCCTGGCAACTGTTGCTGGGCCCCAAAGCGGAAGTGTGCGGGGCCTGGCGCCCTCCAGCCCCCTGCCATGCCCAGGGTTGCCCTGGTAACTGTTGCTGGCATCCAAAGCGGAAGTGGGCGGGGCCTGGCGCCCTCCAGTCCCCTGCCATGCCCAGGGTTGCCCTGGTAACTGTTGCTTGGCCCCAAAGCGGAAGTGGGCGGGGCCTGGCGCCCTCCAGCCTCCAGCCATGCCCAGGCTTGCCCTGGCAACTGTTACTGGGCCCCAAAGCGGAAGTGGGCGGGGCCTGGCGCCCTCCAGCCCCCTGCCATGCCCAGGTTTGCCCTGGTAACTGTTGCTGGGCCCCAAAGCGGAAGTGGGCGGGGCCTGGCGCCCTCCAGCCCCCTGCCATGCCCAGGGTTGCCCTGGTAACTGTTGCTGGGCCCCAAAGCGGAAGTGGGCGGAACCTGGCGCCCTCCAGCCTCCAGCCATGCCCAGGCTTGCCCTGGCAACTGTTGCTGGCATCCAAAGCGGAAGTGGGCGGGGCCTGGCGCCCTCCAGCCCCCTGCCATGCCCAGGGTTGCCCTGGTAACTGTTGTTGGGCCCCAAAGCGGAAGTGGGCGGGGCCTGGCGCCCTCAAGCCCCCTGCCATGCCCAGGCTTGCCCTGGCAACTGTTGCTGGCATCCAAAGCGGAAGTGGGCGGGGCCTGGCGCCCTCCAGCCCCCTGCCAAGCCCAGGCTTGCCCTGTCAACTGTTGCTGGGCCCCAAAGCGGAAGTGGGCGGGGCCTGGCGCCCTCCAGCCCCCAGCCATGCCCAGGCTTGCCCTGGCAACTGTTGCTGGGCCCCAAAGCGGAAGTGGGCGGGGCCTGGCGCCCTCCAGCCCCCTGCCATGCCCAGGCCTGCCCTGGCAGCTGTTGCTTGGCCCCAAAGCGGAAGTGGGCGTGGCCTGGCGCCCTCCAGCCTCCAGCCATGCCCAGGCTTGCCCTGGCAACTGTTGCTGGGCCCCAAAGCGGAAGTGGGCGGGGCCTGGCGCCTTCCAGCCTCCAGCCATGCCCAGGCTTGCCCTTGCAACTGTTGCTGGGCCCCAAAGCGGAAGTGGGCGGGGCCTGGGCCCTCCAGACCCCTGCAATGCCCAGGGCTGCCCTGTTAACTGTTGTTGGCCCCCAAAGCGGAAGTGGGCGGGGCCTGGCGCCCCCACTCTCCTGCCATGCCGAGGTTTGCCCGGGCAACTATTGCTGGCCCCCAAAGAGGAAGTGGGTCTGGCCTGGCGCCCTCCAGCCCCCTGCCATGCCGAGGCATGCCCTGGCAACTGTTGTTGGCCCCCAAAGCGGAAGTGGGCGGGGCCTGGCGCCCCCCAGCCTCCTGCCATGCCCAGGCTTGCCCTGGCAACTATTGCTGGCCCCCAAAGAGGAAGTGGGCGGGGCCTGGCGCCCTCCAGCCCCCTGCCATGCCAAGGCTTGCCCTGGCAACTGTTGCTGGCCACCAAAGCGGAAGTGGGCGGGGCCTGGCGCCCTTCAGCCTCTAGCCATGCCCAGGCTTGCCCTGGCAACTGTTGCTGGCCCCCAAAGCGGACGTGGGCGGGGCCTGGCGCCCTCAAGCCCCCTACCATGCCCAGGCTTGCCCTGGCAACTGTTGCTGGCCCCCAAAGCGGAAGTGGGTGGGGCCTGGCGCCCTCCAGCCCCCAGCCATGCCCAGGGTTGCCCTGGTAACTGTTGCTGGCCCCAAAAGCGGAAGTGGGCGGGGCCTGGCGCCCTCAAGCCCCCTGCCATGCCCAAGTTTGCCCTGGTAACTGTTGCTGGCATCCAAAGCGGAAGAGGGCGGGGCCTGGCGCCCTCCAGCCCCCTGCCATGCCCAGGGTTGCCCTGGTAGCTGTTGCTTCGACACAAAGCGGAAGTGGGCGGGGCCTGGCGCCCTCCAGCCCCCAGCCAAGCCCAGGCTTGCCCTGGCAACTGTTGCTGGCCACCAAAGCGGAAGTGGGCGGGGCCTGGCGCCCTCCAGCCTCTAGCCATGCCCAGGCTTGCCCTGGCAACTGTTGCTGGGCCCAAAAGCGGAAGTGGGCGGGGCCTGGCGCCTTCCAGCCTCCAGCCATGCCCAGGCTTGCCCTTGCAACTGTTGCTGGGCCCCAAAGCGGAAGTGGGCGGGGCCTGGGCCCTCCAGCCCCCTGCAATGCCCAGGGCTGCCCTGGTAACTGTTGCTTGGCCCCAAAGCGGAAGTGCGCGGGGCCTGGTGCCCTCCAGCCCCCTGCCATGCCCAGGCTTGCCCTGTCAACTGTTGCTGGCCCCCAAAGCGGAAGTGGGTGGGGCCTGGCGCCCTCCAGCCCCCTGCCATGCTGAGGCATGCCCTGGCAACTGTTGCTGGCCCCCAAAGCGGAAGTGGGCGGGGCCTGGCGCCCTCCAGCCCCCTGCTATGCCCAGGGTTGCCCTGGTAACTGTTGCTGGCCCCAAAGCGGACGTGGGCGGGGCCTGGCGCCCTCAAGCCCGCTACCATGCCCAGGCTTGCCCTGGCAACTGTTGCTGGCCCCCAAAGCGGAAGTGGGTGGGGCCTGGCGCCCTCCAGCCCCCAGCCATGCCCAGGCTTGCCCTGGTAACTGTTGCTGGCCACCAAAGCGGAAGTGGGCGGGCCTGGCGCCCTCCAGCCTCCAGCCATTCCCAGGCTTGCCCTGGCAACTGTTGCTGGGCCCCAAAGCGGAATTGGGCGGGGCCTGGCGCCTTCCAGCCTCCAGCCATGCCCAGGCTTGCCCTTGCAACTGTTGCTGGGCCCCAAAGCGGAAGTGGGCGGGGCCTGGGCCTCCCAGCCCCCTGCAATGCCCAGGGCTGCCCTGGTAACTGTTGCTTGGCCCCAAAGCGGAAGTGCGCGGGGCCTGGCGCCCTCCAGCCCCCTGCCATGCCCAGGCTTGCCCTGTCAACTGTTGCTGGCCCCCCAAAGCGGAAGTGGGTGGGGCCTGGCGCCCTCCAGCCCCCTGCCATGCCGAGGCATGCCCTGGTAACTGTTGCTTGCCCCCAAAGCGGAAGTGGGTGGGGCCTGGCGCCCTCCAGCCCCCAGCCATGCCCAGGATTGCCCTGGCAACTGTTGCTGGCCCCCAAAGCGGAAGTGGGTGGGGCCTGGCGCCCTCCAGCCCCCTGCCATGCCGAGGCATGCCCTGGCAACTGTTGCTGGCCCCCAAAGCGGAAGTGGGCGGGGCCTGGCGCCCTCCAGTTCCCTGCCATGCCCAGGGTTGCCCTGGTAACTGTTCCTGGCCCCAAAGCGGAAGTGGGCGGGGCCTGGCACCCTCCAGCCCCCTGCCATGCCCTGGGTTGCCCTGGTAACTGTTGCTGGCTTCCAAAGCGGAAGTGGGCGGGGCCTGGCGCCCTTCAGCCTCCTGCCATGCCGAGGCTTGCCCGGGCAACTATTGCTGGCCCCCAATGAGGAAGTGGGTCTGGCCTGGCGCCCTCCAGCCCCCTGCCATGCCGAGGCATGCCCTGGCAACTGTTGTTGGGCCCCAAAGCGGAAGTGGGCGGGGCCTAGGCCCTCCAGCCCCCTGCCATGCCCAGGGTTGCCCTGGTAACTGTTGCTTGGCCCCAAAGCGGAAGTGGGCGTGACCTGGCGCCCTCCAGCCCCCTGCCATGCCCAGGGTTGCCCTGGTAACTGTTGCTGGCCCCAAAAGCGGAAGTGAGCGGGGCCTGGCGCCCTCAAGCCCCCTGCCATGCCCAAGTTTGCCCTGGTAACTGTTGCTGGCATCCAAAGCGGAAGAGGGCGGGGCCTGGCGCCCTCCAGCCCCCTGCCATGCCCAGGGTTGCCCTGGTAGCTGTTGCTTCGACACAAAGCGGAAGTGGGCGGGGCCTGGCGCCCTCCAGCCCCCAGCCATGCCCAGGCTTGCCCTGGCAACTGTTGCTGGCCACCAAAGCGGAAGTGGGCGGGGCCTGGCGCCCTTCAGCCTCTAGCCATGCCCAGGCTTGCCCTGGCAACTGTTGCTGTGCCCCAAAGCGGAAGTGGGCGGGGCCTGGCGCCTTCCAGCCTCCAGCCATGCCCAGGCTTGCCCTTGCAACTGTTGCTGGGCCCTAAAGCGGAAGTGGACGGGGCCTGGGCCCTCCAGCCCCCTGCCATGCCCAGGGTTGCCCTGGTAACTGTTGCTGGGCCCCAAAGCGGAAGTGGGCGGAACCTGGCGCCCTCCAGCCTCCAGCCATGCCCAGGCTTGCCCTGGCAACTGTTGCTGGGCCCCAAAGCGGAAGTGGGCGAGGCCTGGCGCCCTCCAGCACCCTGCCATGCCGAGGCATGCCCTAACAACTGTTGCTGGCCCCCAAAGCGGAAGTGGGCGGGGCCTGGCGCCCTCCAGCCCCCTGCTATGCCCAGGGTTGCCCTGGTAACTGTTGCTGGCCCCAAAGCGGACGTGGGCGGGGCCTGGCGCCCTCAAGCCCGCTACCATGCCCAGGCTTGCCCTGGCAACTGTTGCTGGCCCCCAAAGCGGAAGTGGGTGGGGCCTGGCGCCCTCCAGCCCCCAGCCATGCCCAGGCTTGCCCTGGTAACTGTTGCTGGCCACCAAAGCGGAAGTGGGCGGGCCTGGCGCCCTCCAGCCTCCAGCCATTCCCAGGCTTGCCCTGGCAACTGTTGCTGGGCCCCAAAGCGGAATTGGGCGGGGCCTGGCGCCTTCCAGCCTCCAGCCATGCCCAGGCTTGCCCTTGCAACTGTTGCTGGGCCCCAAAGCGGAAGTGGGCGGGGCCTGGGCCCTCCAGCCCCCTGCAATGCCCAGGGCTGCCCTGGTAACTGTTGCTTGGCCCCAAAGCGGAAGTGCGCGGGGCCTGGCGCCCTCCAGCCCCCTGCCATGCCCAGGCTTGCCCTGTCAACTGTTGCTGGCCCCCCAAAGCGGAAGTGGGTGGGGCCTGGCGCCCTCCAGCCCCCTGCCATGCCGAGGCATGCCCTGGTAACTGTTGCTGGCCCCCAAAGCGGAAGTGGGTGGGGCCTGGCGCCCTCCAGCCCCCAGCCATGCCCAGGATTGCCCTGGCAACTGTTGCTGGCCCCCAAAGCGGAAGTGGGCGGGGCCTGGCGCCCTTCAGCCTCCTGCCATGCCGAGGCTTGCCCGGGCAACTATTGCTGGCCCCCAAAGAGGAAGTGGGTCTGGCCTGGCGCCCTCCAGCCCCCTGCCATGCCGAGGCATGCCCTGGCAACTGTTGTTGGCCCCCAAAGCGGAAGTGGGCGGGGCCTGGCGCCCTCCAGCCTCCAGCCATGCCCGGGCTTGCCCTGGCAACTGTTGCTGGCCCCCAAAGCGGAAGTGGGTGGGGCCTGGCGCCCTCCAGCCCCCTGCCATGCCGAGGCATGCCCTGGCAACTGTTGCTGGCCCCCAAAGCGGAAGTGGGCGGGGCCTGGCGCCCTCCAGCCCCCTGCCATGCCCAGGGTTGCCCTGGTAACTGTTGCTGGGCCCCAAAGCGGAAGTGGGCGGAACCTGGCGCCCTCCAGCCTCCAGCCATGCCCAGGCTTGCCCTGGCAACTGTTGCTGGGCCCCAAAGCGGAAGTGGGCGAGGCCTGGCGCCCTCCAGCCCCCAGCCATGCCCAGGCTTGCCCTGGCAACTGTTGCTGGCCCCCAAAGCGGAAGTGGGTGGGGCCTGGCGCCCTCCACCCCCCAGCCATGCCCAGGCATGCCCTGGTAACTGTTGCTGGCCACCAAAGCGGAAGTGGGCGGGGCCTGGCGCCCTCCAGCCTCCAGCCATGCCCAGGCTTGCCCTGGCAACTGTTGCTGGGCCCCAAAGCGGAAGTGGGCGGGGCCTGGCGCCTTCCAGCCTCCAGCCATGCCCAGGCTTGGCCTTGCAACTGTTGCTGGGCCCTAAAGCGGAAGTGGACGGGGCCTGGGCCCTCCAGCCCCCTGCAATGCCCAGGGCTGCCCTGGTAACTGTTGCTTGGCCCCAAAGCGGAAGTGGGCGGGGCCTGGCGCCCTCCAGCCCCCTGCCATGCCCAGGGTTGCCCTGGTAACTGTTGCTGGCCCCAAAGCGGAAGTGGGCGTGGCCTGGCGCCCTCCAGCCCCCTGCCATGCCCAGGGTTGCCCTGGTAACTGTTGCTGGGCCCCAAAGCGGAAGTGGGCGGGGCCTGGCACCCTTCAGCCCCCTGCCATGCCCAGGGTTGCCCTGGTAACTGTTGCTGGCCTCCAAAGCAGAAGTGGGCGGGGCCTGGCGCCCTCCAGCCCCCTGCCATGCCCAGGGTTGCCCTGGTAACTGTTGCTTGGCCCCAAAGCGGAAGTGGGCGGGGCCTGACGCCCTCCAGCCTCCAGCCATGCCCAGGCTTGCCCTGGCAACTGTTGCTGGGCCTCAAAGCGGAAGTGGGCGGGGCCTGGCGCCCTCCAGCCCCCTGCCTTGCCCAGGGTTGCCCTGGTAACTGTTGCTGGCCCCAAAAGCGGAAGTGGGCGGGGCCTGGCGCCCTCAAGCCCCCTGCCATGCCCAGGTTTGCCCTGGCAACTGTTGCTGGCCCCCAAAGCGGAAGTGGGCGGGGCCTGGCGCCCTCCAGTCCCCTGCCATGCCGAGGAATGCCCTGGCAACTGTTGCTGGCCCCCAAAGCGGAAGTGGGCGGGGCCTGGCGCCCTCCAGCCCCTGCCATGCCCAGGGTTGCCCTGGTAACTGTTGCTGGCCCTAAAGCGGAAGTGGGCGGGGCCTGGCGCCCTCCAGCCCCCTGCCATGCCCAGGGTTGCCATGGTAACTGTTGCTGGCCCCCAAAGCAGAAGTGGGCGGGGCCTGGCGCCCTCCAGCCCCCTGCCATGCCCAGGATTGCCCTGGTAACTTTTGCTTGGCCCCAAAGCGGAAGTGGGCCCCAAAGCGGAAGTGGGCGGGGCCTGGCGCCTCCAGCCCCCTGCCATGCCCAGGCTTGCCCTGGCAACTGTTGCTGGCCCCCAAAGCGGAAGTGGGCGGGGCCTGGCGCCCTCCAGCCCCCTGCCATGCCCAGGGTTGCCCTGGTAACTGTTGCTTGGCCCCAAAGCGGAAGTGGGCCCCAAAGCGGAAGTGGGCGGGGCCTGGCGCCCTCCAGCCCCCTGCCATGCCCAGGCTTGCCCTGGCAACTGTTGCTGGCCCCCAAAGCGGAAGTGGGCGGGGCCTGGCGCCCTCCAGCCCCCTGCCAAGCCCAGGCTTGCCCTGTCAACTGTTGCTGGGCCCCAAAGCGGAAGTGGGCGGGGCCTGGCGCCCTCCAGCCCCCTGCCATGCCCAGGGTTGCCCTGGTAACTGTTGCTGGGCCCCAAAGCGGAAGTGGGCGGAACCTGGCGCCCTCCAGCCTCCAGCCATGCCCAGGCTTGCCCTGGCAACTGTTGCTGGGCCCCAAAGCGGAAGTGGGCGAGGCCTGGCGCCCTCCAGCCCCCAGCCATGCCCAGGCTTGCCCTGGCAACTGTTGCTGGCCCCCAAAGCGGAAGTGGGTGGGGCCTGGCGCCCTCCCCCCCCCAGCCATGCCCAGGCATGCCCTGGTAACTGTTGCTTGGCCCCAAAGCGGAAGTGGGCGGGGCCTGGCGCCCTCCAGCCTCCAGCCATGCCCAGGCTTGCCCTGGCAACTGTTGCTGGGCCTCAAAGCGGAAGTGGGCGGGGCCTGGCGCCCTCCAGCCCCCTGCCTTGCCCAGGGTTGCCCTGGTAACTGTTGCTGGCCCCAAAAGCGGAAGTGGGCGGGGCCTGGCGCCCTCAAGCCCCCTGCCATGCCCAGGTTTGCCCTGGCAACTGTTGCTGGCCCCCAAAGCGGAAGTGGGCGGGGCCTGGCGCCCTCCAGTCCCCTGCCATGCCGAGGAATGCCCTGGCAACTGTTGCTGGCCCCCAAAGCGGAAGTGGGCGGGGCCTGGCGCCCTCCAGCCCCTGCCATGCCCAGGGTTGCCCTGGTAACTGTTGCTGGCCCTAAAGCGGAAGTGGGCGGGGCCTGGCGCCCTCCAGCCCCCTGCCATGCCCAGGGTTGCCATGGTAACTGTTGCTGGCCCCCAAAGCAGAAGTGGGCGGGGCCTGGCGCCCTCCAGCCCCCTGCCATGCCCAGGATTGCCCTGGTAACTTTTGCTTGGCCCCAAAGCGGAAGTGGGCCCCAAAGCGGAAGTGGGCGGGGCCTGGCGCCTCCAGCCCCCTGCCATGCCCAGGCTTGCCCTGGCAACTGTTGCTGGCCCCCAAAGCGGAAGTGGGCGGGGCCTGGCGCCCTCCAGCCCCCTGCCATGCCCAGGGTTGCCCTGGTAACTGTTGCTTGGCCCCAAAGCGGAAGTGGGCCCCAAAGCGGAAGTGGGCGGGGCCTGGCGCCCTCCAGCCCCCTGCCATGCCCAGGCTTGCCCTGGCAACTGTTGCTGGCCCCCAAAGCGGAAGTGGGCGGGGCCTGGCGCCCTCCAGCCCCCTGCCAAGCCCAGGCTTGCCCTGTCAACTGTTGCTGGGCCCCAAAGCGGAAGTGGGCGGGGCCTGGCGCCCTCCAGCCCCCTGCCATGCCCAGGGTTGCCCTGGTAACTGTTGCTGGGCCCCAAAGCGGAAGTGGGCGGAACCTGGCGCCCTCCAGCCTCCAGCCATGCCCAGGCTTGCCCTGGCAACTGTTGCTGGGCCCCAAAGCGGAAGTGGGCGAGGCCTGGCGCCCTCCAGCCCCCAGCCATGCCCAGGCTTGCCCTGGCAACTGTTGCTGGCCCCCAAAGCGGAAGTGGGTGGGGCCTGGCGCCCTCCACCCCCAAGCCATGCCCAGGCATGCCCTGGTAACTGTTGCTGGCCACCAAAGCGGAAGTGGGCGGGGCCTGGCGCCCTCCAGCCTCCAGCCATGCCCAGGCTTGCCCTGGCAACTGTTGCTGGGCCCCAAAGCGGAAGTGGGCGGGGCCTGGCGCCTTCCAGCCTCCAGCCATGCCCAGGCTTTCCCTTGCAACTGTTGCTGGGCCCTAAAGCGGAAGTGGACGGGGCCTGGGCCCTCCAGCCCCCTGCAATGCCCAGGGCTGCCCTGGTAACTGTTGCTTGGCCCCAAAGCGGAAGTGGGCGGGGCCTGGCGCCCTCCAGCCTCCAGCCATGCCCAGGGTTGCCATGGTAACTGTTGCTGGGCCCCAAAGCGGAAGTGGGCGGGGCCTGGCGCCCTCCAGCCCCCTGCCATGCCGAGGAATGCCCTGGCAACTGTTGCTGGCCCCCAAAGCGGAAGTGGGCGGGGCCTGGCGCCCTCCAGCCCCCTGCCATGCCCAGGGTTGCCCTGGTAACTGTTGCTGGCCACCAAAGCGGAAGTGGGCGGGGCCTGGCGCCCTCCAGCCTCCAGCCATGCCCAGGCTTGCCCTGGCAACTGTTGCTGGGCCCCAAAGCGGAAGTGGGCGGGGCCTGGCGCCCTCCAGCCTCCAGCCATGCCCAGGCTTGCCCTGGCAACTGTTGCTGGGCCCTAAAGCGGAAGTGGACGGGGCCTGGGCCCTCCAGCCCCCTGCAATGCCCAGGGCTGCCCTGGTAACTGTTGCTTGGCCCCAAAGCGGAAGTGGGCGGGGCCTGGCGCCCTCCAGCCCCCTGCCATGCCCAGGGTTGCCATGGTAACTGTTGCTGGGCCCCAAAGCGGAAGTGGGCGGGGCCTGGCGCCCTCCAGCCCCCTGCCATGCCGAGGAATGCCCTGGCAACTGTTGCTGGCCCCCAAAGCGGAAGTGGGCGGGGCCTGGCGCCCTCCAGCCCCCTGCCATGCCCAGGGTTGCCATGGTAACTGTTGCTGGGCCCCAAAGCGGAAGTGGGCGGGGCCTGGCGCCCTCCAGCCCCCTGCCATGCCGAGGAATGCCCTGGCAACTGTTGCTGGCCCCCAAAGCGGAAGTGGGCGGGGCCTGGCGCCCTCCAGCCCCCTGCCATGCCCAGGGTTGCCCTGGTAACTGTTGCTGGCCCCAAAGCGGAAGTGGGCGTGGCCTGGCGCCCTCCAGCCCCCTGCCATGCCCAGGGTTGCCCTGGTAACTGTTGCTGGGCCCCAAAGCGGAAGTGGGCGGGGCCTGGCACCCTTCAGCCCCCTGCCATGCCCAGGGTTGCCCTGGTAACTGTTGCTGGCCTCCAAAGCAGAAGTGGGCGGGGCCTGGCGCCCTCCAGCCCCCTGCCATGCCCATGGTTGCCCTGGTAACTGTTGCTTGGCCCCAAAGCGGAAGTGGGCGGGGCCTGACGCCCTCCAGCCTCCAGCCATGCCCAGGCTTGCCCTGGCAACTGTTGCTGGGCCTCAAAGCGGAAGTGGGCGGGGCCTGGCGCAGTCCAGCCCCCTGCCTTGCCCAGGGTTGCCCTGGTAACTGTTGCTGGCCCCAAAAGCGGAAGTGGGCGGGGCCTGGCGCCCTCAAGCCCCCTGCCATGCCCAGGTTTGCCCTGGTAACTGTTGCTGGCATCCAAAGCGGAAGAGGGCGGGGCCTGGCGCCCTCCAGCCCCCTGCCATGCCCAGGCTTGCCCTGGCAACTGTTGCTGGCCCCCAAAGCGGAAGTGGGCGGGGCCTGGCGCCCTCCAGTCCCCTGCCATGCCGAGGAATGCCCTGGCAACTGTTGCTGGCCCCCAAAGCGGAAGTGGGCGGGGCCTGGCGCCCTCCAGCCCCTGCCATGCCCAGGGTTGCCCTGGTAACTGTTGCTGGCCCTAAAGCGGAAGTGGGCGGGGCCTGGCGCCCTCCAGCCCCCTGCCATGCCCAGGGTTGCCATGGTAACTGTTGCTGGCCCCAAGCAGAAGTGGGCGGGGCCTGGCGCCCTCCAGCCCCCTGCCATGCCCAGGATTGCCCTGGTAACTTTTGCTTGGCCCCAAAGCGGAAGTGGGCCCCAAAGCGGAAGTGGGCGGGGCCTGGCGCCCTCCAGCCCCCTGCCATGCCCAGGCTTGCCCTGGCAACTGTTGCTGGCCCCCAAAGCGGAAGTGGGCGGGGCCTGGCGCCCTCCAGCCCCCTGCCATGCCCAGGGTTGCCCTGGTAACTGTTGCTTGGCCCCAAAGCGGAAGTGGGCCCCAAAGCGGAAGTGGGCGGGGCCTGGCGCCCTCCAGCCCCCTGCCATGCCCAGGCTTGCCCTGGCAACTGTTGCTGGCCCCCAAAGCGGAAGTGGGCGGGGCCTGGCGCCCTCCAGCCCCCTGCCAAGCCCAGGCTTGCCCTGTCAACTGTTGCTGGGCCCCAAAGCGGAAGTGGGCGGGGCCTGGCGCCCTCCAGCCCCCTGCCATGCCCAGGGTTGCCCTGGTAACTGTTGCTGGGCCCCAAAGCGGAAGTGGGCGGAACCTGGCGCCCTCCAGCCTCCAGCCATGCCCAGGCTTGCCCTGGCAACTGTTGCTGGGCCCCAAAGCGGAAGTGGGCGAGGCCTGGCGCCCTCCAGCCCCCAGCCATGCCCAGGCTTGCCCTGGCAACTGTTGCTGGCCCCCAAAGCGGAAGTGGGTGGGGCCTGGCGCCCTCCACCCCCCAGCCATGCCCAGGGTTGCCCTGGTAACTGTTGCTGGCCACCAAAGCGGAAGTGGGCGGGGCCTGGCGCCCTCCAGCCTCCAGCCATGCCCAGGCTTGCCCTGGCAACTGTTGCTGGGCCCCAAAGCGGAAGTGGGCGGGGCCTGGCGCCTTCCAGCCTCCAGCCATGCCCAGGCTTGCCCTTGCAACTGTTGCTGGGCCCTAAAGCGGAAGTGGACGGGGCCTGGGCCCTCCAGCCCCCTGCAATGCCCAGGGCTGCCCTGGTAAATGTTGCTTGGCCCCAAAGCGGAAGTGGGCGGGGCCTGGCGCCCTCCAGCCCCCTGCCATGCCCAGGGTTGCCATGGTAACTGTTATGCTGGGCCCCAAAGCGGAAGTGGGCGGGGACTGGCGCCCTCCAGCCCCCTGCCATGCCGAGGAATGCCCTGGCAACTGTTGCTGGCCCCCAAAGCGGAAGTGGGCGGGGC
The DNA here is from genome assembly GCF_055691185.1 of Crinia signifera. Classification (NCBI taxonomy): domain Eukaryota; kingdom Metazoa; phylum Chordata; class Amphibia; order Anura; family Myobatrachidae; genus Crinia; species Crinia signifera. The sequence goes on along the minus strand of NW_028142205.1, from coordinate 71,038 downwards.
CTGGCGCCCTCCAGCCCCCTGCCATGCCCAGGGTTGCCCTGGTAACTGTTGCTGGCCCCAAAGCGGAAGTGGGCGTGGCCTGGCGCCCTCCAGCCCCCTGCCATGCCCAGGGTTGCCCTGGTAACTGTTGCTGGGCCCCAAAGCGGAAGTGGGCGGGGCCTGGCACCCTTCAGCCCCCTGCCATGCCCAGGGTTGCCCTGGTAACTGTTGCTGGCCTCCAAAGCAGAAGTGGGCGGGGCCTGGCGCCCTCCAGCCCCCTGCCATGCCCAGGGTTGCCCTGGTAACTGTTGCTTGGCCCCAAAGCGGAAGTGGGCGGGGCCTGGCGCCCTCCAGCCCCCTGCCATGCCCAGGATTGCCCTGGTAACTTTTGCTTGGCCCCAAAGCGGAAGTGGGCCCCAAAGCGGAAGTGGGCGGGGCCTGGCGCCCTCCAGCCCCCTGCCATGCCCAGGCTTGCCCTGGCAACTGTTGCTGGCCCCCAAAGCGGAAGTGGGCGGGGCCTGGCGCCCTCCAGCCCCCTGCCAAGCCCAGGCTTGCCCTGTCAACTGTTGCTGGGCCCCAAAGCGGAAGTGGGCGGGTCCTGGCGCCCTCCAGCCCCCAGCCATGCCCAGGCTTGCCCTGGCAACTGTTGCTGGGCCCCAAAGCGGAAGTGGGCGGGGCCTGGCGCCCTCCATCCCCCTGCCATGCCCAGGGTTGCCCTGGTAACTGTTGCTTGGACCCAAAGCGGAAGTGGGCGGGGCATGGCGCCCTCCAGCCCCCAGCCATGCCCAGGCTTGCCCTGGCAACTGTTGCTGGCCACCAAAGCGGAAGTGGGCAGGGCCTAGCGCCCTCCAGCCTCCAGCCATGCCAAGGCTTGCCCTGGCAACTGTTGCTTGGCCCCAAAGCGGAAGTGGGCGGGGCCTGGCGCCCTCCATCCCCCTGCCATGCCCAGGGTTGCCCTGGTAACTGTTGCTTGGACCCAAAGCGGAAGTGGGCGGGGCATGGCGCCCTCCAGCCCCCAGCCATGCCCAGGCTTGCCCTGGCAACTGTTGCTGGGCCCCAAAGCGGAAGTGGGCGGGGCCTAGCGCCCTCCAGCCTCCAGCCATGCCCAGGCTTGCCCTTGCAACTGTTGCTGGGCCCTAAAGCGGAAGTGGGTGGGGCCTGGCGCCCTCCAGCCCCCAGCCATGCCCAGGCATGCCCTGGTAACTGTTGCTGGCCACCAAAGCGGAAGTGGGCGGGGCCTGGCGCCCTCCAGCCTCCAGCCATGCCCAGGCTTGCCCTGGCAACTGTTGCTGGGCCCCAAAGCGGAAGTGGGCGGGGCCTGGCGCCTTCCAGCCTCCAGCCATGCCCAGGCTTGCCCTTGCAACTGTTGCTGGGCCCTAAAGCGGAAGTGGACGGGGCCTGGGCCCTCCAGCCCCCTGCAATGCCCAGGGCTGCCCTGGTAACTGTTGCTTGGCCCCAAAGCGGAAGTGGACGGGGCCTGGGCCCTCCAGCCCCCTGCAATGCCCAGGGCTGCCCTGGTAACTGTTGCTTGGCCCCAAAGCGGAAGTGCGCGGGGCCTGGCGCCCTCCAGGCTCCAGCCATGCCCAGGCTTGCCCTGGCAACTATTGCTGGCCCCCAAAGCTGAAGTGGGCGGGACCTGGCGCCCTCCAGCCCCCTGCCATGCCCAGGCTTGCCCTGGCAACTGTTGCTGGGCCCCAAAGCGAAAGTGTGCAGGGCCTGGCGCCCTCCAGCCCCCTGCCATGCCCAGGGTTGCCCTGGTAACTGTTGCTGGGCCCCAAAGCGGAAGTGTGCGGGGCCTGGCGCCCTCCAGCCCCCTGCCATGCCCAGGGTTGCCCTGGTAACTGTTGCTGGGCCCCAAAGCGGAAGTGGGCGGAACCTGGCGCCCTCCAGCCTCCAGCCATGCCCAGGCTTGCCCTGGCAACTGTTGCTGGCCCCCAAAGCGGAAGTGGGCGGGGCCTGGCGCCCTCCAGCCCCCTGCCAAGCCCAGGCTTGCCCTGTCAACTGTTGCTGGGCCCCAAAGCGGAAGTGGGCGGGGCCTGGCGCCCTCCAGCCCCCAGCCATGCCCAGGCTTGCCCTGGCAACTGTTGCTGGGCCCCAAAGCGGAAGTGGGCGGGGCCTGGCGCCCTCCAGCCCCCTGCCATGCCCAGGCCTGCCCTGGCAGCTGTTGCTTGGCCCCAAAGCGGAAGTGGGCGGGGCCTGGCGCCCTCCATCCCCCTGCCATGCCCAGGGTTGCCCTGGTAACTGTTGCTTGGACCCAAAGCGGAAGTGGGCGGGGCATGGCGCCCTCCAGCCCCCAGCCATGCCCAGGCTTGCCCTGGCAACTGTTGCTGGCCACCAAAGCGGAAGTGGGCGGGGCCTAGCGCCCTCCAGCCTCCAGCCATGCCAAGGCTTGCCCTGGCAACTGTTGCTGGGCCCCAAAGCGGAAGTGTGCGGGGCCTGGCGCCCTCCAGCCCCCTGCCATGCCCAGGGTTGCCCTGGTAACTGTTGCTGGGCCCCAAAGCGGAAGTGGGCGGAACCTGGCGCCCTCCAGCCTCCAGCCATGCCCAGGCTTGCCCTGGCAACTGTTGCTGGCCCCCAAAGCGGAAGTGGGCGGGGCCTGGCGCCCTCCAGCCCCCTGCCAAGCCCAGGCTTGCCCTGTCAACTGTTGCTGGGCCCCAAAGCGGAAGTGGGCGGGGCCTGGCGCCCTCCAGCCCCCAGCCATGCCCAGGCTTGCCCTGGCAACTGTTGCTGGGCCCCAAAGCGGAAGTGGGCGGGGCCTGGCGCCCTCCAGCCCCCTGCCATGCCCAGGCCTGCCCTGGCAGCTGTTGCTTGGCCCCAAAGCGGAAGTGGGCGGGGCCTGGCGCCCTCCATCCCCCTGCCATGCCCAGGGTTGCCCTGGTAACTGTTGCTTGGACCCAAAGCGGAAGTGGGCGGGGCATGGCGCCCTCCAGCCCCCAGCCATGCCCAGGCTTGCCCTGGCAACTGTTGCTGGCCACCAAAGCGGAAGTGGGCGGGGCCTAGCGCCCTCCAGCCTCCAGCCATGCCAAGGCTTGCCCTGGCAACTGTTGCTGGCCCCCAAAGCGGACGTGGGCGGGGCCTGGCACCCTCAAGCCCCCTACCATGCCCAGGCTTGCCCTGGCAACTGTTGCTGGCCCCCAAAGCGGAAGTGGGTGGGGCCTGGCGCCCTCCAGCCCCCAGCCATGCCCAGGCATGCCCTGGTAACTGTTGCTGGCCACCAAAGCGGAAGTGGGCGGGGCCTGGCGCCCTCCAGTCTCCAGCCATGCCCAGGCTTGCCCTGGCAACTGTTGCTGGGCCCCAAAGCGGAAGTGGGCGGGGCCTGGCGCCTTCCAGCCTCCAGCCATGCCCAGGCTTGCCCTTGCAACTGTTGCTGGGCCCTAAAGCGGAAGTGGACGGGGCCTGGGCCCTCCAGCCCCCTGCAATGCCAGGGCTGCCCTGGTAACTGTTGCTTGGCCCCAAAGCGGAAGTGCGCGGGGCCTGGCGCCCTCCAGCCCCCTGCCATGCCCAGGCTTGCCATGGCAACTGTTGCTTGGCCCCAAAGCGGAAGTGGGCGGGGCCTGGCGCCCTCCAGCCCCCTGCCATGCCCAGGCCTGCCCTGGCAGCTGTTGCTTGGCCCCAAAGCGGAAGTGGGCGGGGCCTGGCGCCCTCCATTCCCCTGCCATGCCCAGGGTTGCCCTGGTAACTGTTGCTTGGACCCAAAGCGGAAGTGGGCGGGGCATGGCGCCCTCCAGCCCCCAGCCATGCCCAGGCTTGCCCTGGCAACTGTTGCTGGCCACCAAAGCGGAAGTGGGCGGGGCCTGGCGCCCTCCAGCCTCCAGCCATGCCAAGGCTTGCCCTGGCAACTGTTGCTGGCCCCCAAAGCGGACGTGGGCGGGGCCTGGCACCCTCAAGCCCCCTACCATGCCCAGGCTTGCCCTGGCAACTGTTGCTGGCCCCCAAAGCGGAAGTGGGTGGGGCCTGGCGCCATCCAGCCCCCAGCCATGCCCAGGCTTGCCCTGGGAACTGTTGCTGGCCACCAAAGCGGAAGTGGGCGGGGCCTGGCGCCCTCCAGCCTCCAGCCATGCCCAGGCTTGCCCTGGCAACTGTTGCTGGGCCCCAAAGCGGAAGTGAGAGGGGCCTGGCGCCTTCCAGCCTCCAGCCATGCCCAGGCTTGCCCTTGCAACTGTTGCTGGGCCCCAAAGCGGAAGTGGACGGGGCCTGGGCCCTCCAGCCCCCTGCAATGCCCAGGGCTGCCCTGGTAACTGTTGCTTGGCCCCAAAGCGGAAGTGCGCGGGGCCTGGCGCCCTCCAGGCTCCAGCCATGCCCAGGCTTGCCCTGGCAACTATTGCTGGCCCCCAAAGCGGAAGTGGGCGGGGCCTGGCGCCCTCCAGCCCCCTGCCATGCCGAGGAATGCCCTGGCAACTGTTGCTGGCCCCCAAAGCGGAAGTGGGCGGGGCCTGGCGCCCTCCAGCCCCCTGCCATGCCCAGGGTTGCCCTGGTAACTGTTGCTGGCCCCAAAGCGGAAGTGGGCGGGGCCTGGCGCCCTCCAGCCCCCTGCCATGCCCAGGGTTGCCCTGTTAACTGTTGCTGGGCCCCAAAGCGGAAGTGGGCGGGGCCTGGCACCCTTCAGCCCCCTGCCATGCCCAGGGTTGCCCTGGTAACTGTTGCTGGCCCCCAAAGCAGAATTGGGCGGGGCCTGGCGCCCTCCAGCCCCCTGCCATGCCCAGGGTTGCCCTGGTAACTGTTGCTTGGCCCCAAAGCGGAAGTGGGCGGGGCCTGACGCCCTCCAGCCTCCAGCCATGCCCAGGCTTGCCCTGGCAACTGTTGCTGGGCCCCAAAGCGGAAGTGGGCGGGGCCTGGCGCCCTCCAGCCCCCTGCCTTGCCCAGGGTTGCCCTGGTAACTGTTGCTGGCCCCAAAAGCGGAAGTGGGCGGGGCCTGGCGCCCTCAAGCCCCCTGCCATGCCCAGGTTTGCCCTGGTAACTGTTGCTGGCATCCAAAGCGGAAGAGGGCGGGGCCTGGCGTCCTCCAGCCCCCTGCCATGCCCAGGGTTGCCCTGGTTACTGTTGCTGGGCCCCAAAGCGGAAGTGGGCGGAACCTGGCGCCCTCCAGCCTCCAGCCATGCCCAGGCTTGCCGTGGCAACTGTTGCTGGGCCCCAAAGCGGATGTGGGCGGGGCATGGCGCCCTCCAGCCCCCAGCCATGCCCAGGCTTGCCCTGGCAACTGTTGCTGGCCCCCAAAGCGGACGTGGGCGGGGCCTGGCACCCTCAAGCCCCCTACCAGGCCCAGGCTTGCCCTGGCAACTGTTGCTGGCCCCCAAAGCGGAAGTGGGTGGGGCCTGGCGCCCTCCAGCCCCCAGCCATGCCCAGGCATGCCCTGGTAACTGTTGCTGGCCACCAAAGCGGAAGTGGGCGGGGCCTGGCGCCCTCCAGCCTCCAGCCATGCCCAGGCTTGCCCTGGCAACTGTTGCTGGGCCCCAAAGCGGAAGTGGGCGGGGCCTGGCGCCTTCCAGCCTTCAGCCATGCCCAGGCTTGCCCTTGCAACTGTTGCTGGGCCCTAAAGCGGAAGTGGACGGGGCCTGGGCCCTCCAGCCCCCTGCAATGCCCAGGGCTGCCCTGGTAACTGTTGCTTGGCCCCAAAGCGGAAGTGCGCGGGGCCTGGCGCCCTCCAGCCCCCTGCCATGCCCAGGCTTGCCATGGCAACTGTTGCTTGGCCCCAAAGCGGAAGTGGGCGGGGCCTGGCGCCCTCCAGCCCCCTGCCATGCCCAGGCCTGCCCTGGCAGCTGTTGCTTGGCCCCAAAGCGGAAGTGGGCGGGGCCTGGCGCCCTTCAGCCCCCTGCCATGCAAAGGGTTGCCCTGGTAACTGTTGCTGGCCCCCAAAGCGGAAGTGGGCGGGGCCTGGCGCCCTCCAGCCTCCAGCCATGCCCAGGCTTGCCCTGGCAACTGTTGCTGGCCCCCAAAGCGGAAGTGGGTGGGGCCTGGCGCCCTCCAGTCCCCTGCCATGCCGAGGAATGCCCTGGCAAATGTTGCTGGCCCCCAAAGCGGAAGTGGGCGGGCCTGGCGCCCTCCAGCCCCTGCCATGCCCAGGGTTGCCCTGGTAACTGTTGCTGGCCCCAAAGCGGAAGTGGGCGGGGCCTGGCGCCCTCCAGCCCCCTGCCATGCCCAGGGTTGCCCTGGTAACTGTTGCTGGGCCCCAAAGCGGAAGTGGGCGGGGCCTGGCGCCCTCCAGCCCCCTGCCATGCCCAGGCCTGCCCTGGCAGCTGTTGCTTGGCCCCAAAGCGGAAGTGGGCGGGGCCTGGCGCCCTCCATTCCCCTGCCATGCCCAGGGTTGCCCTGGTAACTGTTGCTTGGACCCAAAGCGGAAGTGGGCGGGGCATGGCGCCCTCCAGCCCCCAGCCATGCCCAGGCTTGCCCTGGCAACTGTTGCTGGCCACCAAAGCGGAAGTGGGCGGTTCCTGGCGCCCTCCAGCCTCCAGCCATGCCAAGGCTTGCCCTGGCAACTGTTGCTGGCCCCCAAAGCGGAAGTGGGCGGGGCCTGGCACCCTCAAGCCCCCTACCATGCCCAGGCTTGCCCTGGCAACTGTTGCTGGCCCCCAAAGCGGAAGTGGGTGGGGCCTGGCGCCATCCAGCCCCCAGCCATGCCCAGGCTTGCCCTGGGAACTGTTGCTGGCCACCAAAGCGGAAGTGGGCGGGGCCTGGCGCCCTCCAGCCTCCAGCCATGCCCAGGCTTGCCCTGGCAACTGTTGCTGGGCCCCAAAGCGGAAGTGGGCGGGGCCTGGCGACCTCCAGCCCCCAGCCATGCCCAGGATTGCCCTGGCAACTGTTGCTGGCCCCCAAAGCGGAAGTGGGCGGGGCCTGGCGCCCTCCAGCCTCCAGCCATGCCCAGGCTTGCCCTGGCAACTGTTGCTGGCCCCCAAAGCGGAAGTGGGTGGGGCCTGGCGCCCTCCAGTCCCCTGCCATGCCGAGGAATGCCCTGGCAACTGTTGCTGGCCCCCAAAGCGGAAGTGGGCGGGGCCTGGCGCCCTCCAGCCCCTGCCATGCCCAGGGTTGCCCTGGTAACTGTTGCTGGCCCCAAAGCGGAAGTGGGCGGGGCCTGGCGCCCTCCATTCCCCTGCCATGCCCAGGGTTGCCCTGGTAACTGTTGCTTGGACCCAAAGCGGAAGTGGGCGGGGCATGGCGCCCTCCAGCCCCCAGCCATGCCCAGGCTTGCCCTGGCAACTGTTGCTGGCCACCAAAGCGGAAGTGGGCGGGGCCTGGCGCCCTCCAGCCTCCAGCCATGCCAAGGCTTGCCCTGGCAACTGTTGCTGGCCCCCAAAGCGGACGTGGGCGGGGCCTGGCACCCTCAAGCCCCCTACCATGCCCAGGCTTGCCCTGGCAACTGTTGCTGGCCCCCAAAGCGGAAGTGGGTGGGGCCTGGCGCCATCCAGCCCCCAGCCATGCCCAGGCTTGCCCTGGGAACTGTTGCTGGCCACCAAAGCGGAAGTGGGCGGGGCCTGGCGCCCTCCAGCCTCCAGCCATGCCCAGGCTTGCCCTGGCAACTGTTGCTGGGCCCCAAAGCGGAAGTGAGAGGGGCCTGGCGCCTTCCAGCCTCCAGCCATGCCCAGGCTTGCCCTTGCAAACTGTTGCTGGGCCCCAAAGCGGAAGTGGACGGGGCCTGGGCCCTCCAGCCCCCTGCAATGCCCAGGGCTGCCCTGGTAACTGTTGCTTGGCCCCAAAGCGGAAGTGCGCGGGGCCTGGCGCCCTCCAGGCTCCAGCCATGCCCAGGCTTGCCCTGGCAACTATTGCTGGCCCCCAAAGCGGAAGTGGGCGGGGCCTGGCGCCCTCCAGCCCCCTGCCATGCCGAGGAATGCCCTGGCAACTGTTGCTGGCCCCCAAAGCGGAAGTGGGCGGGGCCTGGCGCCCTCCAGCCCCCTGCCATGCCCAGGGTTGCCCTGGTAACTGTTGCTGGCCCCAAAGCGGAAGTGGGCGGGGCCTGGCGCCCTCCAGCCCCCTGCCATGCCCAGGGTTGCCCTGTTAACTGTTGCTGGGCCCCAAAGCGGAAGTGGGCGGGGCCTGGCACCCTTCAGCCCCCTGCCATGCCCAGGGTTGCCCTGGTAACTGTTGCTGGCCCCCAAAGCAGAATTGGGCGGGGCCTGGCGCCCTCCAGCCCCTGCCATGCCCAGGGTTGCCCTGGTAACTGTTGCTTGGCCCCAAAGCGGAAGTGGGCGGGGCCTGACGCCCTCCAGCCTCCAGCCATGCCCAGGCTTGCCCTGGCAACTGTTGCTGGGCCCCAAAGCGGAAGTGGGCGGGGCCTGGCGCCCTCCAGCCCCCTGCCTTGCCCAGGGTTGCCCTGGTAACTGTTGCTGGCCCCAAAAGCGGAAGTGGGCGGGGCCTGGCGCCCTCAAGCCCCCTGCCATGCCCAGGTTTGCCCTGGTAACTGTTGCTGGCATCCAAAGCGGAAGAGGGCGGGGCCTGGCGTCCTCCAGCCCCCTGCCATGCCCAGGGTTGCCCTGGTTACTGTTGCTGGGCCCCAAAGCGGAAGTGGGCGGAACCTGGCGCCCTCCAGCCTCCAGCCATGCCCAGGCTTGCCGTGGCAACTGTTGCTGGGCCCCAAAGCGGATGTGGGCGGGGCATGGCGCCCTCCAGCCCCCAGCCATGCCCAGGCTTGCCCTGGCAACTGTTGCTGGCCCCCAAAGCGGACGTGGGCGGGGCCTGGCACCCTCAAGCCCCCTACCAGGCCCAGGCTTGCCCTGGCAACTGTTGCTGGCCCCCAAAGCGGAAGTGGGTGGGGCCTGGCGCCCTCCAGCCCCCAGCCATGCCCAGGCATGCCCTGGTAACTGTTGCTGGCCACCAAAGCGGAAGTGGGCGGGGCCTGGCGCCCTCCAGCCTCCAGCCATGCCCAGGCTTGCCCTGGCAACTGTTGCTGGGCCCCAAAGCGGAAGTGGGCGGGGCCTGGCGCCTTCCAGCCTTCAGCCATGCCCAGGCTTGCCCTTGCAACTGTTGCTGGGCCCTAAAGCGGAAGTGGACGGGGCCTGGGCCCTCCAGCCCCCTGCAATGCCCAGGGCTGCCCTGGTAACTGTTGCTTGGCCCCAAAGCGGAAGTGCGCGGGGCCTGGCGCCCTCCAGCCCCCTGCCATGCCCAGGCTTGCCATGGCAACTGTTGCTTGGCCCCAAAGCGGAAGTGGGCGGGGCCTGGCGCCCTCCAGCCCCCTGCCATGCCCAGGCCTGCCCTGGCAGCTGTTGCTTGGCCCCAAAGCGGAAGTGGGCGGGGCCTGGCGCCCTTCAGCCCCCTGCCATGCAAAGGGTTGCCCTGGTAACTGTTGCTGGCCCCCAAAGCGGAAGTGGGCGGGGCCTGGCGCCCTCCAGCCTCCAGCCATGCCCAGGCTTGCCCTGGCAACTGTTGCTGGCCCCCAAAGCGGAAGTGGGTGGGGCCTGGCGCCCTCCAGTCCCCTGCCATGCCGAGGAATGCCCTGGCAAATGTTGCTGGCCCCCAAAGCGGAAGTGGGCGGGGCCTGGCGCCCTCCAGCCCCTGCCATGCCCAGGGTTGCCCTGGTAACTGTTGCTGGCCCCAAAGCGGAAGTGGGCGGGGCCTGGCGCCCTCCAGCCCCCTGCCATGCCCAGGGTTGCCCTGGTAACTGTTGCTGGGCCCCAAAGCGGAAGTGGGCGGGGCCTGGCGCCCTCCAGCCCCCTGCCATGCCCAGGCCTGCCCTGGCAGCTGTTGCTTGGCCCCAAAGCGGAAGTGGGCGGGGCCTGGCGCCCTCCATTCCCCTGCCATGCCCAGGGTTGCCCTGGTAACTGTTGCTTGGACCCAAAGCGGAAGTGGGCGGGGCATGGCGCCCTCCAGCCCCCAGCCATGCCCAGGCTTGCCCTGGCAACTGTTGCTGGCCACCAAAGCGGAAGTGGGCGGTTCCTGGCGCCCTCCAGCCTCCAGCCATGCCAAGGCTTGCCCTGGCAACTGTTGCTGGCCCCCAAAGCGGAAGTGGGCGGGGCCTGGCACCCTCAAGCCCCCTACCATGCCCAGGCTTGCCCTGGCAACTGTTGCTGGCCCCCAAAGCGGAAGTGGGTGGGGCCTGGCGCCATCCAGCCCCCAGCCATGCCCAGGCTTGCCCTGGGAACTGTTGCTGGCACACCAAAGCGGAAGTGGGCGGGGCCTGGCGCCCTCCAGCCTCCAGCCATGCCCAGGCTTGCCCTGGCAACTGTTGCTGGGCCCCAAAGCGGAAGTGGGCGGGGCCTGGCGACCTCCAGCCCCCAGCCATGCCCAGGATTGCCCTGGCAACTGTTGCTGGCCCCCAAAGCGGAAGTGGGCGGGGCCTGGCGCCCTCCAGCCTCCAGCCATGCCCAGGCTTGCCCTGGCAACTGTTGCTGGCCCCCAAAGCGGAAGTGGGTGGGGCCTGGCGCCCTCCAGTCCCCTGCCATGGCCGAGGAATGCCCTGGCAACTGTTGCTGGCCCCCAAAGCGGAAGTGGGCGGGGCCTGGCGCCCTCCAGCCCCTGCCATGCCCAGGGTTGCCCTGGTAACTGTTGCTGGCCCCAAAGCGGAAGTGGGCGGGGCCTGGCGCCCTCCAGCCCCCTGCCATGCCCAGGGTTGCCCTGGTAACTGTTGCTGGGCCCCAAAACGGAAGTGGGCGGGGCCTGGCGCCCTCCAGCCCCCCTGCCATGCCCAGGCTTGCCCTGGCAACTGTTGCTGGCCACCAAAGCGGAAGTGGGCGGGGCCTTGCGCCCTCCAGCCTCCAGCCATGCCAAGGCTTGCCCTGGCAACTGTTGCTGGCCCCCAAAGCGGACGTGGGCGGGGCCTGGCACCCTCAAGCCCCCTACCATGCCCAGGCTTGCCCTGGCAACTGTTGCTGGCCCCCAAAGCGGAAGTGGGTGGGGCCTGGCGCCCTCCACCCCCCAGCCATGCCCAGGCATGCCCTGGTAACTGTTGCTGGCCCACCAAAGCGGAAGTGGGCGGGGCCTGGCGCCCTCCAGCCTCCAGCCATGCCCAGGCTTGCCCTGGCAACTGTTGCTGGGCCCTAAAGCGGAAGTGGGCGGGGCCTGGCGCCTTCCAGCCTCCAGCCATGCCCAGGCTTGCCCTTGCAACTGTTGCTGGGCCCTAAAGCGGAAGTGGACGGGGCCTGGGCCCTCCAGCCCCCTGCAATGCCCAGGGCTGCCCTGGTAACTGTTGCTTGGCCCCAAAGCGGAAGTGCGCGGGGCCTGGCGCCCTCCAGGCTCCAGCCATGCCCAGGCTTGCCCTGGCAACTATTGCTGGCCCCCAAAGCGGAAGTGGGCGGGGCCTGGCGCCCTCCAGCCCCCTGCCATGCCGAGGAATGCCCTGGCAACTGTTGCTGGCCCCCAAAGCGGAAGTGGGCGGGGCCTGGCGCCCTCCAGCCCCCTGCCATGCCCAGGGTTGCCCTGGTAACTGTTGCTGGCCCCAAAGCGGAAGTGGGCGGGGCCTGGCGCCCTCCAGCCCCCTGCCATGCCCAGGGTTTGCCCTGGTAACTGTTGCTGGGCCCCAAGCGGAAGTGGGCGGGGGCCTGGCACCCTTCAGCCCCCTGCCATGCCCAGGGTTGCCCTGGTAACTGTTGCTGGCCCCCAAAGCAGAAGTGGGCGGGGCCTGGCGCCCTCCAGCCCCCTGCCATGCCCAGGGTTGCCCTGGTAACTGTTGCTTGGCCCCAAAGCGGAAGTGGGCGGGGCCTGACGCCCTCCAGCCTCCAGCCATGCCCAGGCTTGCCCTGGCAACTGTTGCTGGGCCCCAAAGCGGAAGTGGGCGGGGCCTGGCGCCCTCCAGCCCCCTGCCTTGCCCAGGGTTGCCCTGGTAACTGTTGCTGGCCCTAAAAGCGGAAGTGAGCGGGGCCTGGCGCCCTCAAGCCCCCTGCCATGCCCAGGTTTGCCCTGGTAACTGTTGCTGGCATCCAAAGCGGAAGAGGGCGGGGCCTGGCGCCCTCCAGCCCCCTGCCATGCCCAGGCTTGCCCTGGCAACTGTTGCTGGCCCCCAAAGCGGAAGTGGGCGGGGCCTGGCGCCCTCCAGTCCCCTGCCATGCCGAGGAATGCCCTGGCAACTGTTGCTGGCCCCCAAAGCGGAAGTGGGCGGGGCCTGGCGCCCTCCAGCCCCTGCCATGCCCAGGGTTGCCCTGGTAACTGTTGCTGGCCCTAAAGCGGAAGTGGGCGGGGCCTGGCGCCCTCCAGCCCCCTGCCATGCCCAGGGTTGCCATGGTAACTGTTGCTGGGCCCCAAAGCGGAAGTGGGCGGGGCCTGGCGCCCTCCAGCCCCCTGCCATGCCCAGGATTGCCCTGGTAACTGTTGCTTGGCCCCAAAGCGGAAGTGGGCCCCAAAGCGGAAGTGGGCGGGGCCTGGCGCCCTCCAGCCCCCTGCCATGCCCAGGCTTGCCCTGGCAACTGTTGCTGGCCCCCAAAGCGGAAGTGGGCGGGGCCTGGCGCCCTCCAGCCCCCTGCCATGCCCAGGGTTGCCCTGGTAACTGTTGCTTGGCCCCAAAGCGGAAGTGGGCCCCAAAGCGGAAGTGGGCGGGGCCTGGCGCCCTCCAGCCCCCTGCCATGCCCAGGCTTGCCCTGGCAACTGTTGCTGGCCCCCAAAGCGGAAGTGGGCGGGGCCTGGCGCCCTCCAGCCCCCTGCCAAGCCCAGGCTTGCCCTGTCAACTGTTGCTGGGCCCCAAAGCGGAAGTGGGCGGGGCCTGGCGCCCTCCAGCCCCCAGCCATGCCCAGGCTTGCCCTGGCAACTGTTGCTGGGCCCCAAAGCGGAAGTGGGCGGGGCCTGGCGCCCTCCATCCCCCTGCCATGCCCAGGGTTGCCCTGGTAACTGTTGCTTGGACCCAAAGCGGAAGTGGGCGGGGCATGGCGCCCTCCAGCCCCCAGCCATGCCCAGGCTTGCCCTGGCAACTGTTGCTGGCCACCAAAGCGGAAGTGGGCGGGGCCTAGCGCCCTCCAGCCTCCAGCAATGCCAAGGCTTGCCCTGGCAACTGTTGCTTGGCCCCAAAGCGGAAGTGGGCGGGGCCTGGCGCCCTCCATCCCCCTGCCATGCCCAGGGTTGCCCTGGTAACTTGCTTGGACCCAAAGCGGAAGTGGGCGGGGCATGGCGCCCTCCAGCCCCCAGCCATGCCCAGGCTTGCCCTGGCAACTGTTGCTGGGCCCCAAAGCGGAAGTGGGCGTGGCCTAGCGCCCTCCAGCCTCCAGCCATGCCCAGGCTTGCCCTTGCAACTGTTGCTGGGCCCTAAAGCGGAAGTGGGTGGGGCCTGGCGCCCTCCAGCCCCCCAGCCATGCCCAGGCATGCCCTGGTAACTGTTGCTGGCCACCAAAGGCGGAAGTGGGCGGGGCCTGGCGCCCTCCAGCCTCCAGCCATGCCCAGGCTTGCCCTGGCAACTGTTGCTGGGCCCCAAAGCGGAAGTGGGCGGGGCCTGGCGCCTTCCAGCCTCCAGCCATGCCCAGGCTTGCCCTTGCAACTGTTGCTGGGCCCTAAAGCGGAAGTGGACGGGGCCTGGGCCCTCCAGCCCCCTGCAATGCCCAGGGCTGCCCTGGTAACTGTTGCTTGGCCCCAAAGCGGAAGTGGACGGGGCCTGGGCCCTCCAGCCCCCTGCAATGCCCAGGGCTGCCCTGGTAACTGTTGCTTGGCCCCAAAGTGGAAGTGCGCGGGGCCTGGCGCCCTCCAGGCTCCAGCCATGCCCAGGCTTGCCCTGGCAACTATTGCTGGCCCCCAAAGCGGAAGTGGGCGGGGCCTGGCGCCCTCCAGCCCCCTGCCATGCCGAGGAATGCCCTGGCAACTGTTGCTGGGCCCCCAAAGCGGAAGTGGGCGGGGCCTGGGCCCTCCAGCCCCCTGCAATGCCCAGGGCTGCCCTGGTAACTGTTGCTTGGCCCCAAAGCGGAAGTGCGCGGGGCCTGGCGGCCCTCCAGGCTCCAGCCATGCCCAGGCTTGCCCTGGCAACTATTGCTGGCCCCCAAAGCGGAAGTGGGCGGGGCCTGGCGCCCTCCAGCCCCCTGCCATGCCGAGGAATGCCCTGGCAACTGTTGCTGGCCCCCAAAGCGGAAGTGGGCGGGGCCTGGCGCCCTCCAGCCCCCTGCCATGCCCAGGGGTTGCCCTGGTAACTGTTGCTGGCCCCAAAGCGGAAGTGGGCGGGGCCTGGCGCCCTCAAGCCCCCTGCCATGCCCAGGTTTGCCCTGGTAACTGTTGCTGGCATCCAAAGCGGAAGAGGGCGGGGCCTGGCGCCCTCCAGCCCCCTGCCATGCCCAGGCTTGCCCTGGCAACTGTTGCTGGCCCCCAAAGCGGAAGTGGGCGGGGCCTGGCGCCCTCCAGTCCCCTGCCATGCCGAGGAATGCCCTGGCAACTGTTGCTGGCCCCCAAAGCGGAAGTGGGCGGGGCCTGGCGCCCTCCAGCCCCTGCCATGCCCAGGGTTGCCATGGTAACTGTTGCTGGGCCCCAAAGCGGAAAGTGGGCGGGGCCTGGCGCCCTCCAGTCCCCTGCCATGCCGAGGAATGCCCTGGCAACTGTTGCTGGCCCCCAAAGCGGAAGTGGGCGGGGCCTGGCGCCCTCCAGTCCCCTGCCATGCCGAGGAATGCCCTGGCAACTGTTGCTGGCCCCAAAGCGGAAGTGGGCGGGGCCTGGCGCCCTCCAGCCCCCTGCCATGCCCAGGCTTGCCATGGCAACTGTTGCTTGGCCCCAAAGCGGAAGTGGGCGGGGCCTGGCGCCCTCCAGCCCCCTGCCATGCCCAGGCCTGCCCTGGCAGCTGTTGCTTGGCCCCAAAGCGGAAGTGGGCGGGGCCTGGCGCCCTCCATTCCCCTGCCATGCCCAGGCTTGCTCTGGCAACTGTTGCTGGGCCACAAAGCGGAAGTGAGCGGGCCTGGCGCCTTCCAGCCTCCAGCCATGCCCAGGCTTGCCCTTGCAACTGTTGCTGGGCCCCAAAGCGGAAGTGGACGGGGCCTGGGCCCTCCAGCCCCCTGCAATGCCCAGGGCTGCCCTGGTAACTGTTGCTTGGCCCCAAAGCGGAAGTGCGCGGGGCCTGGCGCCCTCCAGGCTCCAGCCATGCCCAGGCTTGCCCTGGGCAACTATTGCTGGCCCCCAAAGCGGAAGTGGGCGGGGCCTGGGCGCCCTCCAGCCCCCTGCCATGCCCGAGGAATGCCCTGGCAACTGTTGCTGGCCCCCAAAGCGGAAGTGGGCGGGGCCTGGCGCCCTCCAGCCCCCTGCCATGCCAGGGTTGCCCTGGTAACTGTTGCTGGCCCCAAAGCGGAAGTGGGCGGGGCCTGGCGCCCTCCAGCCCCCTGCCATGCCCAGGGTTGCCCTGGTAACTGTTGCTGGCCCCAAAGCGGAAGTGGGCGGGGCCTGGCGCCCTCCAGCCCCCTGCCATGCCCAGGGTTGCCCTTGTAACTGTTGCTGGGCCCCAAAGCGGAAGTGGGCGGGGCCTGGCGCCCTCCAGCCCCCTGCCATGCCCAGGGTTGCCCTGGTAACTGTTGCTGGCCCCCAAAGCAGAATTGGGCGGGGCCTGGCGCCCTCCAGCCCCCTGCCATGCCCAGGGTTGCCCTGGTAACTGTTGCTGGCCCCCAAAGCGGAAGTGGGCGGGGCCTGGCGCCCTCCAGCCCCCTGACATGCCGAGGAATGCCCTGGCAACTGTTGCTGGCCCCCAAAGCGGAAGTGGGCGGGGCCTGGCACCCTCCAGCCCCCTGCCATGCCCAAGGTTGCCCTGGTAACAGTTGCTGGCCCCAAAGCGGAAGTGGGCGGGGCCTGGCACCCTTCACTCCCCTGCCATGCCCAGGGTTGCCCTGGTAACTGTTGCTGGGCCCCAAAGCGGAAGTGGGCAGGGCCTGGCGCCCTCCAGCCCCCTGCCATGCCCAGGGTTGCCCTGGTAACTCTTCCTGGCCCCCAAAGCGGAAGTGGGCGGGGGCCTGGCGCCCTCCAGCCCCCTGCCATGCCCAGGGTTGCCATGGTAACTGTTGCTGGGCCCCAAAGCGGAAGTGGGCGGGGCCTGGCGCCCTCCAGCCCCCTGCCATGCACAGGGTTGCCCTGGTAACTGTTGCTGGCCCCCAAAGCGGAAGTGGGCGGGGCCTGGCGCCCTCCAGCCCCCTGCTATGCCCAGGGTTGCCCTGGTAACTGTTGCTTGGCCCCAAAGTGGAAGTGGGCGGGGCCTGGCGCCCTCCAGCCTCCAGCCATGCCCAGGCTTGCCCTGGCAACTGTTGCTGGGCCCCAAAGCAGAAGTGTGCGGGGCCTGGCGCCCTCCAGCCCCCTGCCATGCCCAGGGTTGCCCTGGTAACTGTTGCAGGCCCCAAAGCGGAAGTGGGCGGGGCCTGGCGCCCTCCAGCCCCCTGCCATGCCCAGGGTTGCCCTGGTAACTGTTGCTGGCCCCAAAGCGGAAGTGGGCGGGGCCTGGCGCCCTCCAGCCTCCAGCCATGCCCAGGCTTGCCCTGGCAACTATTGCTGGCCCCCAAAGCGGAAGTGGGCGGGCCTGGCGCCCTCCAGCCCCCTGCCATGCCCAGGGTTGCCCTGGTAACTGTTGCTGGCCCCCAAAGCAGAATTGGGCGGGGCCTGGCGCCCTCCAGCCCCCTGCCATGCCCAGGGTTGCCCTGGTAACTGTTGCTTGGCCCCAAAGCGGAAGTGGGCGGGGCCTGACGCCTTCCAGCCTCCAGCCATGCCCAGGCTTGCCCTGGCAACTGTTGCTGGCCCCCAAAGCGGAAGTGGGTGGGGCCTGGCGCCCTCCAGCCCCCAGCCATGCCCAGGCTTGCCCTGGCAACTGTTGCTGGCCACCAAAGCGGAAGTGGGCGGGGCCTGGCCCCTCCAGCCTCCAGCCATGCCAAGGCTTGCCTTGGCAACTGTTGCTGGCCCCCAAAGCGACGTGGGCGGGGCCTGGCGCCCTCAAGCCCCCTACCATGCCCAGGCTTGCCCTGGCAACTGTTGCTGGCCCCCAAAGCGGAAGTGGGTGGGGCCTGGCGCCCTCCAGCCCCCAGCCATGCCCAGGCTTGCCCTGGCAACTGTTGCTGGCCACCAAAGCGGAAGTGGGCGGGGCCTGGCGCCCTCCAGCCTCCTGCCATGCCCAGGGTTGCCCTGGTAACTGTTGCTTGGCCCCAAAGCGGAAGTGGGCGGGGCCTGGCGCCCTCCAGCCTCCAGCCATGCCCAGGCTTGCCCTGGCAACTGTTGCTGGGCCCCAAAGCGGAAGTGTGCGGGGCCTGGCGCCCTCCAGCCCCCTGCCATGCCCAGGGTTGCCCTGGTAACTGTTGCTGGCATCCAAAGCGGAAGTGGGCGGGGCCTGGCGCCCTCCAGCCCCCTGCCAAGCCCAGGCTTGCCCTGTCAACTGTTGCTGGGCCCCAAAGCGGAAGTGGGCGGGGCCTGGCGCCCTCCAGCCTCCAGCCATGCCCAGGCTTGCCCTGGCAACTGTTGCTGGGCCCCAAAGCGGAAGTGTGCGGGGCCTGGCGCCCTCCAGCCCCCTGCCATGCCCAGGGTTGCCCTGGTAACTGTTGCAGGCCCCAAAGCGGAAGTGGGCGGGGCCTGGCGCCCTCCAGCCCCCTGCCATGCCCAGGGTTGCCCTGGTAACTGTTGCTTGGCCCCAAAAGCGGAAGTGGGCGGGGCCTGACGCCCTCCAGCCTCCAGCCATGCCCAGGCTTGCCCTGGCAACTGTTGCTGGCCCCCAAAGCGGAAGTGGGTGGGGCCTGGCGCCCTCCAGCCCCCAGCCATGCCCAGGCTTGCCCTGGCAACTGTTGCTGGCCACCAAAGCGGAAGTGGGCGGGGCCTGGCGCCCTCCAGCCTCCAGCCATGCCAAGGCTTGCCCTGGCAACTGTTGCTGGCCCCCAAAGCGGACGTGGGCGGGGCCTGGCGCCCTCAAGCCCCCTACCATGCCCAGGCTTGCCCTGGCAACTGTTGCTGGCCCCCAAAGCGGAAGTGGGTGGGGCCTGGCGCCCTCCAGCCCCCAGCCATGCCCAGGCTTGCCCTGGCAACTGTTGCTGGCCACCAAAGCGGAAGTGGGCGGGGCCTGGCGCCCTCCAGCCTCCTGCCATGCCCAGGGTTGCCCTGGTAACTGTTGCTTGGCCCCAAAGCGGAAGTGGGCGGGGCCTGGCGCCCTCCAGCCTCCAGCCATGCCCAGGCTTGCCCTGGCAACTGTTGCTGGGCCCCAAAGCGGAAGTGTGCGGGGCCTGGCGCCCTCCAGGCCCCTGCCATGCCCAGGGTTGCCCTGGTAACTGTTGCTGGCATCCAAAGCGGAAGTGGGCGGGGCCTGGCGTCCTCCAGCCCCCTGCCAAGCCCAGGCTTGCCCTGTCAACTGTTGCTGGGCCCCAAAGCGGAAGTGGCGGGGCCTGGCGCCCTCCAGCCCCCTGCCAAGCCCAGGCTTGCCCTGTCAACTGTTGCTGGGCCCCAAAGAAGAAGTGGGCGGGGCCTGGCGCCCTCCAGCCTCCAGCCATGCCCAGGCTTGCCCTGGCAACTATTGCTGGGCCCCAAAGCGGAAGTGGGCGGGGCCTGGTGCCCTCCAGCCCCCTGCCATGCCGAGGAATGCCCTGGCAACTGTTGCTGGCCCCCAAAGCGGAAGTGGGCGGGGCCTGGCGCCCTCCAGCCCCCTGCCATGCCCAGGGTTGCCCTGGTAACTGTTGCTGGCCCAAAAGCGGAAGTGGGCGGGGCCTGGCGCCCTCCAGCCCCCTGCCATGCCCAGGGTTGCCCTTGTAACTGTTGCTGGGCCCCAAAGCGGAAGTGGGCGGCCTGGCGCCCTCCAGCCCCCTGCCATGCCAGGGTTGCCCTGGTAACTGTTGCTGGCCCCCAAAGCAGAATTGGGCGGGGCCTGGCGCCCTCCAGCCCCCTGCCATGCCCAGGGTTGCCCTGGTAACTGTTGCTTGGCCCCAAAGCGGAAGTGGGCGGGGCCTGACGCCCTCCAGCCTCCAGCCATGCCCAGGGCTTGCCCTGGCAACTGTTGCTGGCCCCCAAAAGCGGAAGTGGGTGGGGCCTGGCGCCCTCCAGCCCCCAGCCATGCCCAGGCTTGCCCTGGCAACTGTTGCTGGCCACCAAAGCGGAAGTGGGCGGGGGCCTGGCGCCCTAAGCCCCCTACCATGCCCAGGCTTGCCCTGGCAACTTGTTGCTGGCCCCCAAAGGCGGAAGTGGGTGGGGCCTGGCGCCCTCCAGCCTCCAGCCATGCCAAGGCTTGCCCTGGCAACTGTTGCTGGCCCCCAAAGCGGACGTGGGCGGGGCCTGGCGCCCTCAAGCCCCCTACCATGCCCAGGATTGCCCTGGCAACTGTTGCTGGCCCCCAAAGCGGAAGTGGGTGGGGCCTGGCGCCCTCCAGCCCCCAGCCATGCCCAGGCTTGCCCTGGCAACTGTTGCTGGCCACCAAAGCGGAAGTGGGCGGGGCCTGGCGCCATCCAGCCCCCTGCCATGCCCAGGCTTGCCCTGGCAACTGTTGCTGGCATCCAAAGCGGAAGTGGGCGGGGCCTGCGCGCCCTCCAGCCCCCTGCCAAGCCCAGGGGTTGCCCTGGTAACTGTTGCTGGCCCCAAAGGCGGAAGTGGGCGGGGCCTGGCTCCCTCCAGCCCCCTGCCATGCCCAGGGTTGCCATAGTAACTTTTCTGGCATCCAAAGCGGAAGTGGCGGGCCTGGCGCCCTCCAGCCCCCTGCCATGCCCAGGGTTGCCCTGGTAACTGTTGCTGGCCCCCAAAGCAGAATTGGGCGGGGCCTGGCGCCCTCCAGCCCCTTGCCATGCCCAGGGTTGCCCTAGCAACTGTTGCTGGGCCCCAAAGCGGAAGTGTGCGGGGCCTGGCGCCATCCAGCCCCCTGCCATGCCCAGGCTTGCCCTGTCAACTGTTGCTGGGCCCCAAAGCGGAAGTGTGCGGGGCCTGGCGCCCTCCAGCCCCCTGCCATGCCCAGGGTTGCCCTGGTAACTGTTGGCAGGCCCCAAAGCGGAAGTGGGCGGGGCCTTGGCGCCCTCCAGCCCCCTGCCATGCCCAGGGTTGCCCTGGTAACTGTTGCTGGCCCCAAAGCGGAAGTGGGCGGGGCCTGGCGCCCTCCAGCCTCCAGCCATGCCCAGGCTTGCCCTGGCAACTATTGCTGGCCCCCAAAGCGAAGTGGGCGGGGCCTGGCGCCCTACAGCCCCCTGCCATGCCCAGGGTTGCCCTGGTAACTGTTGCTGGCCCCCAAAGCAGAATTGGGCGGGGGCCTGGCGCCCTCCAGCCCCCTGCCATGCCCAGGGTTGCCCTGGTAACTGTTGCTTGGCCCCAAAGCGGAAGTGGGCGGGGCCTGGCGCCATCCAGCCCCCTGCCATGCCCAGGCTTGCCCTGGGCAACTGTTGCTGGCATCCAAAGCGGAAGTGGGCGGGGCCTGGCGCCCTCCAGCCCCCTGCCAAGCCCAGGGGTTGCCCTGGTAACTGTTGCTGGCCCCAAAGCGAAGTGGGCGGGGCCTGGCTCCCTCCAGCCCCCTGCCATGCCCAGGGTTGCCATGGTAACTGTTGCTGGCATCCAAAGCGGAAGTGGGCGGGGCCTGGCGCCCTCCAGCCCCCTGCCATGCCCAGGGTTGCCCTGGTAACTGTTGCTGGCCCCCAAAGCAGAATTGGGCGGGGCCTGGCGCCCTCCAGCCCCTTGCCATGCCCAGGGTTGCCCTAGCAACCTGTTGCTGGGCCCCAAAGCGGAAGTGTGCGGGCCTGGGCGCCATCCAGCCCCCTGCCATGCCCAGGCTTGCCCTGTCAACTGTTGCTGGGCCCCAAAGCGGAAGTGTGCGGGGCCTGGCGCCCTCCAGCCCCCTGCCATGCCCAGGGTTGCCCTGGTAACTGTTGCAGGCCCCAAAGCGGAAGTGGGCGGGGCCTGGCGCCCTCCAGCCCCCTGCCATGCCCAGGGTTGCCCTGGTAACTGTTGCTGGCCCCAAAGCGGAAGTGGGCGGGGCCTGGCGCCCTCCAGCCTCCAGGCCATGCCCAGGCTTGCCCTGGCAACTATTGCTGGCCCCCAAAGCGGAAGTGGGCGGGGCCTGGCGCCCACAGCCCCCTGCCATGCCCAGGGTTGCCCTGGTAACTGTTGCTGGCCCCCAAAGCAGAATTGGGCGGGGCCTGGCGCCCCTCCAGCCCCTGCCATGCCCAGGGTTGCCCTGGTAACTGTTGCTTGGCCCCAAAGCGGAAGTGGGCGGGGCCTGACGCCCTCCAGCCTCCAGCCATGCCCAGGCTTGCCCTGGCAACTGTTGCTGGCCCCCAAAGCGGAAGTGGGGCGGGGCCCTGGCGCCCTCCAGCCTCCAGCCATGCCAAGGCTTGCCCTGGCAACTGTTGCTGGCCCCCCAAAGCGGACGTGGGCGAGGCCTGCGCCCTCAAGCCCCCTACCATGCCCAGGCTTGCCCTGGCAACAGTTGCTGGCCCCAAAGCGGAAGTGGGCGGGGCCTGGCACCCTCCACTCCCCTGCCATGCCCAGGGTTGCCCTGGTAACTGTTTCCTGGGCCCCAAAGCGGAAGTGGGCAGGGCCTGCGCCCTCCAGCCCCCTGCCATGCCCAGGGTTGCCCTGGTAACTCTTTCCTGGCCCCCAAAGCGGAAGTGTGCGGGGCCTGGCGCCCTCCAGCCCCCTGCCATGCCCAGGGTTGCCCTGGTAACTGTTGCTGGGCCCCAAAGCGGAACTGGGGCGGGGCCTGGCGCCCTCCAGCCCCCTGCCATGCCCAGGGTTGCCCTGGTAACTGTTGCTGGCCCCAAAGCGGAAGTGGGCGGGGCCTGGCGCCCTCCCAGCCCCCTGCCATGCCCAGGGTTGCCATGGTAACTGTTGCTGGGCCCCAAAGCGGAAGTGGGCGGGGCCTGGCGCCCTCCAGCCCCCTGCCATGCACAGGGTTGCCCTGGTAACTGTTGCTGGCCCCCAAAGCGGAAGTGGGCGGGGCCTGGCGCCCTCCAGCCCCCTGCCATGCCCAGGGTTGCCCTGGTAACTGTTGCTTGGCCCCAAAGTGGAAGTGGGCGGGGCCTGGCGCCCTCCAGCCTCCAGCCATGCCCAGGCTTGCCCTGGCAACTGTTGCTGGGCCCCAAAGCGGAAGTGTGCGGGGCCTGGCGCCCTCCAGCCCCCTGCCATGCCCAGGGTTGCCCTGGTAACTGTTGCAGGCCCCAAAGCGGAAGTGGGCGGGGCCTGGCGCCCTCCAGCCCCCTGCCATGCCCAGGGTTGCCCTGGTAACTGTTGCTGGCCCCCAAAGCGGAAGTGGGCGGGGCCTGGCGCCCTCCAGCCCCCTGCCATGCCCAGGCTTGCCCTGGCAACTGTTGCTGGCCCCCAAAGCGGAAGTGGGTGGGGCCTGGCGCCCTCCAGCCCCCAGCCATGCCCAGGCTTGTCGTGACAACTGTTGCTGGCCACCAAAGCGGAAGTGGGCGGGGCCTGGCGCCCTCCAGCCTCCAGCCATGCCAAGGCTTGCCCTGGCAACTGTTGCTGGCCCCCAAAGCGGAAGTGGGTGGGGCCTGGCGCCCTCCAGCCCCCAGCCATGCCCAGGCTTGCCCTGGCAACTGTTGCTGGCCACCAAAGC
This sequence comes from Crinia signifera, assembly GCF_055691185.1. NCBI lineage: Eukaryota > Metazoa > Chordata > Amphibia > Anura > Myobatrachidae > Crinia > Crinia signifera. The sequence continues at coordinate 48,708 of NW_028142205.1, read as the reverse complement.
GGAAGTGGGCGGGGCCTGGCGCCCTCCAGCCTCCTGCCATGCCCAGGGTTGCCCTGGTAACTGTTGCTTGGCCCCAAAGCGGAAGTGGGCGGGGCCTGGCGCCCTCCAGCCTCCAGCCATGCCCAGGCTTGCCCTTGCAACTGTTGCTGGCCACCAAAGCGGAAGTGGGCGGGGCCTGGCGCCCTCCAGCCTCCAGCCATGCCAAGGCTTGCCCTGGCAACTGTTGCTGGCCCCCAAAGCGGAAGTGGGTGGGGCCTGGCGCCATCCAGCCCCCAGCCATGCCCAGGCTTGCCCTGGCAACTGTTGCTGGCCACCAAAGCGGAAGTGGGCGGGGCCTGGCGCCCTCCAGCCCCTTGCCATGCCCAGGGTTGCCCTAGCAACTGTTGCTGGGCCCCAAAGCGGAAGTGTGCGGGGCCTGGCGCCATCCAGCCCCCTGCCATGCCCAGGCTTGCCCTGTCAACTGTTGCTGGGCCCCAAAGCGGAAGTGTGCGGGGCCTGGCGCCCTCCAGCCCCCTGCCATGCCCAGGGTTGCCCTGGTAACTGTTGCAGGCCCCAAAGCGGAAGTGGGCGGGGCCTGGCGCCCTCCAGCCCCCTGCCATGCCCAGGGTTGCCCTGGTAACTGTTGCTGGCCCCAAAGCGGAAGTGGGCGGGGCCTGGCGCCCTCCAGCCTCCAGCCATGCCCAGGCTTGCCCTGGCAACTATTGCTGGCCCCCAAAGCGGAAGTGGGCGGGGCCTGGCGCCCTACAGCCCCCTGCCATGCCCAGGGTTGCCCTGGTAACTGTTGCTGGCCCCCAAAGCAGAATTGGGCGGGGCCTGGCGCCCTCCAGCCCCCTGCCATGCCCAGGGTTGCCCTGGTAACTGTTGCTTGGCCCCAAAGCGGAAGTGGGCGGGGCCTGGCGCCATCCAGCCCCCTGCCATGCCCAGGCTTGCCCTGGCAACTGTTGCTGGCATCCAAAGCGGAAGTGGGCGGGGCCTGGCGCCCTCCAGCCCCCTGCCAAGCCCAGGGTTGCCCTGGTAACTGTTGCTGGCCCCAAAGCGGAAGTGGGCGGGGCCTGGCTCCCTCCAGCCCCCTGCCATGCCCAGGGTTGCCATGGTAACTGTTGCTGGGCCCCAAAGCGGAAGTGGGCGGGGCCTGGCGCCCTCCAGCCCCCTGCCATGCCCAGGGTTGTCCTGGTAACTGTTGCTGGCATCCAAAGCGGAAGTGGGCGGGGCCTGGCGCCCTCCAGCCTCCACCCATGCCCAGGCTTGCCCTGGCAACTGTTGCTGGCATCCAAAGCGGAAGTGGGCGGGGCCTGGCGCCCTCCAGCCCCCTGCCATGCCCAGGGTTGCCCTGGTAACTCTTCCTGGCCCCCAAAGCGGAAGTGGGCGGGGCCTGGCGCCCTCCAGCCCCCTGCCATGCCCAGGGTTGCCCTGGTAACTGTTGCTGGGCCCCAAAGCGGAAAGTGGGCGGGGCCTGGCGCCCTCTAGCCTCCACCCATGCCCAGGCTTGCCCTGGCAACTGTTGCTGGGCCCCAAAGCGGAAGTGGGTGGGGCCTGGCGCCCTCCAGCCCCCAGCCATGCCCAGGCTTGCCCTGGCAACTGTTGCTGGCCACCAAAGCGGAAGTGGGGCGGGGCCTGGCGCCCTCCTGCCATGCCCAGGGTTGCCCTGGTAACTGTTGCTTGGCCCCAAAGCGGAAGTGGGGCGGGGCCTGGCGCCCTCCAACCTCCAGCCATGCCCAGGCTTGCCCTGGCAACTGTTGCTGGGCCCCAAAGCGGAAGTGTGCGGGGCCTGGCGCCCTCCAGCCCCCTGCCATGCCCAGGGTTGCCCTGGTAACTGTTGCTGGCATCCAAAGCGGAAGTGGGCGGGGCCTGGCGCCCTCCAGCCCCCTGCCAAGCCCAGGCTTGCCCTGTCAACTGTTGCTGGGCCCCAAAGCGGAAGTGGGCGGGGCCTGGTGCCATCCAGCCCCCTGCCATGCCCAGGCTTGCCCTGGCAACTGTTGCTGGCATCCAAAGCGGAAGTGGGCGGGGCCTGGCGCCCTCCAGCCCCCTGCCAAGCCCAGGCTTGCCCTGTCAACTGTTGCTGGGCCCCAAAGCGGAAGTGGGCGGGGGCCTGGCGCCATCCAGCCCCCTGCCATGCCCAGGCTTGCCCTGGCAACTGTTGCTGGCATCCAAAGCGGAAGTGGGCGGGGCCTGGCGCCCTCCAGCCCCCTGCCAAGCCCAGGCTTGCCCTGTCAACTGTTGCTGGGCCCCAAAGAAGAAGTGGGCGGGGCCTGGCGCCCTCCAGCCTCCAGCCATGCCCAGGCTTGCCCTGGCAACTATTGCTGGCCCAGCGGAAGTGGGCGGGGCCTGGTGCCCTCCAGCCCCCTGCCATGCCGAGGAATGCCCTGGCAACTGTTGCTGGCCCCCAAAGCGGAAGTGGGCGGGGCCTGGCGCCCTCCAGCCCCCTGCCATGCCCAGGGTTGCCCTGGTAACTGTTGCTGGCCCCAAAGCGGAAGTGGGCGGGGCCTGGCGCCCTCCAGCCTCCAGCCATGCCCAGGCTTGCCCTGGCAACTATTGCTGGCCCCCAAAGCGGAAGTGGGCGGGGCCTGGCGCCCTACAGCCCCCTGCCATGCCCAGGGTTGCCCTGGTAACTGTTGCTGGCCCCCAAAGCAGAATTGGGCGGGGCCTGGCGCCCTCCAGCCCCCTGCCATGCCCAGGCTTGCCCTGGCAACTGTTGCTGGCCACCAAAGCGGAAGTGGGCGGGGCCTGGCGCCATCCAGCCCCCTGCCATGCCCAGGCTTGCCCTGGCAACTGTTGCTGGCATCCAAAGCGGAAGTGGGCGGGGGCCTGGCGCCCTCCAGCCCCCTGCCAAGCCCAGGGTTGCCCTGGTAACTGTTGCTGGCCCCAAAGCGGAAGTGGGCGGGGCCTGGCTCCCTCCAGCCCCCTGCCATGCCCAGGGTTGCCATAGTAACTGTTGCTGGCATCCAAAGCGGAAGTGGGCGGGGCCTGGCGCCCTCCAGCCCCCTGCCATGCCCAGGGTTGCCCTGGTAACTGTTGCTGGCCCCCAAAGCAGAATTGGGCGGGGCCTGGCGCCCTCCAGCCCCTTGCCATGCCCAGGGTTGCCCTAGCAACTGTTGCTGGGCCCCAAAGCGGAAGTGTGCGGGGCCTGGCGCCATCCAGCCCCCTGCCATGCCCAGGCTTGCCCTGTCAACTGTTGCTGGGCCCCAAAGCGGAAGTGTGCGGGGCCTGGCGCCCTCCAGCCCCCTGCCATGCCCAGGGTTGCCCTGGTAACTGTTGCAGGCCCCAAAGCGGAAGTGGGCGGGGCCTGGCGCCCTCCAGCCCCCTGCCATGCCCAGGGTTGCCCTGGTAACTGTTGCTGGCCCCAAAGCGGAAGTGGGCGGGGCCTGGCGCCCTCCAGCCTCCAGCCATGCCCAGGCTTGCCCTGGCAACTATTGCTGGCCCCCAAAGCGGAAGTGGGCGGGGCCTGGCGCCCTACAGCCCCCTGCCATGCCCAGGGTTGCCCTGGTAACTGTTGCTGGCCCCCAAAGCAGAATTGGGCGGGGCCTGGCGCCCTCCAGCCCCCTGCCATGCCCAGGGTTGCCCTGGTAACTGTTGCTTGGCCCCAAAGCGGAAGTGGGCGGGGCCTGGCGCCATCCAGCCCCCTGCCATGCCCAGGCTTGCCCTGGCAACTGTTGCTGGCATCCAAAGCGGAAGTGGGCGGGGCCTGGCGCCCTCCAGCCCCCTGCCAAGCCCAGGGTTGCCCTGGTAACTGTTGCTGGCCCCAAAGCGGAAGTGGGCGGGGCCTGGCTCCCTCCAGCCCCCTGCCATGCCCAGGGTTGCCATGGTAACTGTTGCTGGGCCCCAAAGCGGAAGTGGGCGGGGCCTGGCGCCCTCCAGCCCCCTGCCATGCCCAGGGTTGTCCTGGTAACTGTTGCTGGCATCCAAAGCGGAAGTGGGCGGGGCCTGGCGCCCTCCAGCCCCCTGCCAAGCCCAGGCTTGCCCTGTCAACTGTTGCTGGGCCCCAAAGCGGAAGTGGGCGGGGCCTGGCGCCATCCAGCCCCCTGCCATGCCCAGGCTTGCCCTGGCAACTGTTGCTGGCATCCAAAGCGGAAGTGGGCGGGGCCTGGCGCCCTCCAGCCCCCTGCCATGCCCAGGGTTGCCCTGGTAACTCTTCCTGGCCCCCAAAGCGGAAGTGGGCGGGGCCTGGCGCCCTCCAGCCCCCTGCCATGCCCAGGGTTGCCCTGGTAACTGTTGCTGGGCCCCAAAGCGGAAGTGGGCGGGGCCTGGCGCCCTCTAGCCTCCACCCATGCCCAGGCTTGCCCTGGCAACTGTTGCTGGGCCCCCAAAGCGGAAGTGGGTGGGGCCTGGCGCCCTCCAGCCCCCAGCCATGCCCAGGCTTGCCCTGGCAACTGTTGCTGGCCACCAAAGCGGAAGTGGGCGGGGCCTGGCGCCCTCCTGCCATGCCCAGGGTTGCCCTGGTAACTGTTGCTTGGCCCCAAAGCGGAAGTGGGCGGGGCCTGGCGCCCTCCAACCTCCAGCCATGCCCAGGCTTGCCCTGGCAACTGTTGCTGGGCCCCAAAGCGGAAGTGTGCGGGGCCTGGCGCCCTCCAGCCCCCTGCCATGCCCAGGGTTGCCCTGGTAACTGTTGCTGGCATCCAAAGCGGAAGTGGGCGGGGCCTGGCGCCCTCCAGCCCCCTGCCAAGCCCAGGCTTGCCCTGTCAACTGTTGCTGGGCCCCAAAGCGGAAGTGGGCGGGGCCTGGTGCCATCCAGCCCCCTGCCATGCCCAGGCTTGCCCTGGCAACTGTTGCTGGCATCCAAAGCGGAAGTGGGCGGGGCCTGGCGCCCTCCAGCCCCCTGCCAAGCCCAGGCTTGCCCTGTCAACTGTTGCTGGGCCCCAAAGCGGAAGTGGGCGGGGCCTGGCGCCATCCAGCCCCCTGCCATGCCCAGGCTTGCCCTGGCAACTGTTGCTGGCATCCAAAGCGGAAGTGGGCGGGGCCTGGCGCCCTCCAGCCCCCTGCCAAGCCCAGGCTTGCCCTGTCAACTGTTGCTGGGCCCCAAAGAAGAAGTGGGCGGGGCCTGGCGCCCTCCAGCCTCCAGCCATGCCCAGGCTTGCCCTGGCAACTATTGCTGGCCCCAAAGCGGAAGTGGGCGGGGCCTGGTGCCCTCCAGCCCCCTGCCATGCCGAGGAATGCCCTGGCAACTGTTGCTGGCCCCCAAAGCGGAAGTGGGCGGGGCCTGGCGCCCTCCAGCCCCCTGCCATGCCCAGGGTTGCCCTGGTAACTGTTGCTGGCCCCAAAGCGGAAGTGGGCGGGGCCTGGCGCCCTCCAGCCTCCAGCCATGCCCAGGCTTGCCCTGGCAACTATTGCTGGCCCCCAAAGCGGAAGTGGGCGGGGCCTGGCGCCCTACAGCCCCCTGCCATGCCCAGGGTTGCCCTGGTAACTGTTGCTGGCCCCCAAAGCAGAATTGGGCGGGGCCTGGCGCCCTCCAGCCCCCTGCCATGCCCAGGCTTGCCCTGGCAACTGTTGCTGGCCACCAAAGCGGAAGTGGGCGGGGCCTGGCGCCATCCAGCCCCCTGCCATGCCCAGGCTTGCCCTGGCAACTGTTGCTGGCATCCAAAGCGGAAGTGGGCGGGGCCTGGCGCCCTCCAGCCCCCTGCCAAGCCCAGGGTTGCCCTGGTAACTGTTGCTGGCCCCAAAGCGGAAGTGGGCGGGGCCTGGCTCCCTCCAGCCCCCTGCCATGCCCAGGGTTGCCATAGTAACTGTTGCTGGCATCCAAAGCGGAAGTGGGCGGGGCCTGGCGCCCTCCAGCCCCCTGCCATGCCCAGGGTTGCCCTGGTAACTGTTGCTGGCCCCCAAAGCAGAATTGGGCGGGGCCTGGCGCCCTCCAGCCCCTTGCCATGCCCAGGGTTGCCCTAGCAACTGTTGCTGGGCCCCAAAGCGGAAGTGTGCGGGGCCTGGCGCCATCCAGCCCCCTGCCATGCCCAGGCTTGCCCTGTCAACTGTTGCTGGGCCCCAAAGCGGAAGTGTGCGGGGCCTGGCGCCCTCCAGCCCCCTGCCATGCCCAGGGTTGCCCTGGTAACTGTTGCAGGCCCCAAAGCGGAAGTGGGCGGGGCCTGGCGCCCTCCAGCCCCCTGCCATGCCCAGGGTTGCCCTGGTAACTGTTGCTGGCCCCAAAGCGGAAGTGGGCGGGGCCTGGCGCCCTCCAGCCTCCAGCCATGCCCAGGCTTGCCCTGGCAACTATTGCTGGCCCCCAAAGCGGAAGTGGGCGGGGCCTGGCGCCCTACAGCCCCCTGCCATGCCCAGGGTTGCCCTGGTAACTGTTGCTGGCCCCCAAAGCAGAATTGGGCGGGGCCTGGCGCCCTCCAGCCCCCTGCCATGCCCAGGGTTGCCCTGGTAACTGTTGCTTGGCCCCAAAGCGGAAGTGGGCGGGGCCTGGCGCCATCCAGCCCCCTGCCATGCCCAGGCTTGCCCTGGCAACTGTTGCTGGCATCCAAAGCGGAAGTGGGCGGGGCCTGGCGCCCTCCAGCCCCCTGCCAAGCCCAGGGTTGCCCTGGTAACTGTTGCTGGCCCCAAAGCGGAAGTGGGCGGGGCCTGGCTCCCTCCAGCCCCCTGCCATGCCCAGGGTTGCCATGGTAACTGTTGCTGGCATCCAAAGCGGAAGTGGGCGGGGCCTGGCGCCCTCCAGCCCCCTGCCATGCCCAGGGTTGCCCTGGTAACTGTTGCTGGCCCCCAAAGCAGAATTGGGCGGGGCCTGGCGCCCTCCAGCCCCTTGCCATGCCCAGGGTTGCCCTAGCAACTGTTGCTGGGCCCCAAAGCGGAAGTGTGCGGGGCCTGGCGCCATCCAGCCCCCTGCCATGCCCAGGCTTGCCCTGTCAACTGTTGCTGGGCCCCAAAGCGGAAGTGTGCGGGGCCTGGCGCCCTCCAGCCCCCTGCCATGCCCAGGGTTGCCCTGGTAACTGTTGCAGGCCCCAAAGCGGAAGTGGGCGGGGCCTGGCGCCCTCCAGCCCCCTGCCATGCCCAGGGTTGCCCTGGTAACTGTTGCTGGCCCCAAAGCGGAAGTGGGCGGGGCCTGGCGCCCTCCAGCCTCCAGCCATGCCCAGGCTTGCCCTGAAACTATTGCTGGCCCCCAAAGCGGAAGTGGGCGGGGCCTGGCGCCCTACAGCCCCCTGCCATGCCCAGGGTTGCCCTGGTAACTGTTGCTGGCCCCAAAGCAGAATTGGGCGGGGCCTGGCGCCCTCCAGCCCCCTGCCATGCCCAGGGTTGCCCTGGTAACTGTTGCTTGGCCCCAAAGCGGAAGTGGGCGGGGCCTGACGCCCTCCAGCCTCCAGCCATGCCCAGGCTTGCCCTGGCAACTGTTGCTGGCCACCAAAGCGGAAGTGGGCGGGGCCTGGCGCCCTCCAGCCTCCAGCCATGCCAAGGCTTGCCCTGGCAACTGTTGCTGGCCCCCAAAGCGGACGTGGGCGAGGCCTGGCGCCCTCAAGCCCCCTACCATGCCCAGGCTTGCCCTGGCAACAGTTGCTGGCCCCAAAGCGGAAGTGGGCGGGGCCTGGCACCCTCCACTCCCCTGCCATGCCCAGGGTTGCCCTGGTAACTGTTGCTGGGCCCCAAAGCGGAAGTGGGCAGGGCCTGGCGCCCTCCAGCCCCCTGCCATGCCCAGGGTTGCCCTGGTAACTCTTCCTGGCCCCCAAAGCGGAAGTGGGCGGGGCCTGGCGCCCTCCAGCCCCCTGCCATGCCCAGGGTTGCCCTGGTAACTGTTGCTGGGCCCCAAAGCGGAACTGGGCGGGGCCTGGCGCCCTCCAGCCCCCTGCCATGCCCAGGGTTGCCCTGGTAACTGTTGCTGGCCCCAAAGCGGAAGTGGGCGGGGCCTGGCGCCCTCCAGCCCCTGCCATGCCCAGGGTTGCCATGGTAACTGTTGCTGGGCCCCAAAGCGGAAGTGGGCGGGGCCTGGCGCCCTCCAGCCCCCTGCCATGCACAGGGTTGCCCTGGTAACTGTTGCTGGCCCCCAAAGCGGAAGTGGGCGGGGCCTGGCGCCCTCCAGCCCCTGCCATGCCCAGGGTTGCCCTGGTAACTGTTGCTTGGCCCCAAAGTGGAAGTGGGCGGGGCCTGGCGCCCTCCAGCCTCCAGCCATGCCCAGGCTTGCCCTGGCAACTGTTGCTGGGCCCCAAAGCGGAAGTGTGCGGGGCCTGGCGCCCTCCAGCCCCCTGCCATGCCCAGGGTTGCCCTGGTAACTGTTGCAGGCCCCAAAGCGGAAGTGGGCGGGGCCTGGCGCCCTCCAGCCCCCTGCCATGCCCAGGGTTGCCCTGGTAACTGTTGCTGGCCCCCAAAGCGGAAGTGGGCGGGGCCTGGCGCCCTCCAGCCCCCTGCCATGCCCAGGCTTGCCCTGGCAACTGTTGCTGGCCCCCAAAGCGGAAGTGGGTGGGGCCTGGCGCCCTCCAGCCCCCAGCCATGCCCAGGCTTGTCGTGACAACTGTTGCTGGCCACCAAAGCGGAAGTGGGCGGGGCCTGGCGCCCTCCAGCCTCCAGCCATGCCAAGGCTTGCCCTGGCAACTGTTGCTGGCCCCCAAAGCGGAAGTGGGTGGGGCCTGGCGCCCTCCAGCCCCCAGCCATGCCCAGGCTTGCCCTGGCAACTGTTGCTGGCCACCAAAGCGGAAGTGGGCGGGGCCTGGCGCCCTCCAGCCTCCTGCCATGCCCAGGGTTGCCCTGGTAACTGTTGCTTGGCCCCAAAGCGGAAGTGGCGGGGCCTGGCGCCCTCCAGCCTCCAGCCATGCCCAGGCTTGCCCTTGCAACTGTTGCTGGCCACCAAAGCGGAAGTGGGCGGGGCCTGGCGCCCTCCAGCCTCCAGCCATGCCAAGGCTTGCCCTGGCAACTGTTGCTGGCCCCCAAAGCGGAAGTGGGTGGGGCCTGGCGCCATCCAGCCCCCAGCCATGCCCAGGCTTGCCCTGGCAACTGTTGCTGGCCACCAAAGCGGAAGTGGGCGGGGCCTGGCGCCCTCCAGCCCCCTGCCATGCCCAGGGTTGCCATGGTAACTGTTGCTGGGCCCCAAAGCGGAAGTGGGCGGGGCCTGGGCCCCTCCAGCCCCCTGCCATGCCCAGGGTTGTCCTGGTAACTGTTGCTGGCATCCAAAGCGGAAGTGGGCGGGGCCTGGCGCCCTCCAGCCCCCTGCCAAGCCCAGGCTTGCCCTGTCAACTGTTGCTGGGCCCCAAAGCGGAAGTGGGCGGGGCCTGGCGCCATCCAGCCCCCTGCCATGCCCAGGCTTGCCCTGGCAACTGTTGCTGGCATCCAAAGCGGAAGTGGGCGGGGCCTGGCGCCCTCCAGCCCCCTGCCATGCCCAGGGTTGCCCTGGTAACTCTTCCTGGCCCCCAAAGCGGAAGTGGGCGGGGCCTGGCGCCCTCCAGCCCCCTGCCATGCCCAGGGTTGCCCTGGTAACTGTTGCTGGGCCCCAAAGCGGAAGTGGGCGGGGCCTGGCGCCCTCTAGCCTCCACCCATGCCCAGGCTTGCCCTGGCAACTGTTGCTGGGCCCCAAAGCGGAAGTGGGTGGGGCCTGGCGCCCTCCAGCCCCCAGCCATGCCCAGCTTGCCCTGGCAACTGTTGCTGGCCACCAAAGCGGAAGTGGGCGGGGCCTGGCGCCCTCCTGCCATGCCCAGGGTTGCCCTGGTAACTGTTGCTTGGCCCCAAAGCGGAAGTGGGCGGGGCCTGGCGCCCTCCAACCTCCAGCCATGCCCAGGCTTGCCCTGGCAACTGTTGCTGGGCCCCAAAGCGGAAGTGTGCGGGGCCTGGCGCCCTCCAGCCCCCTGCCATGCCCAGGGTTGCCCTGGTAACTGTTGCTGGCATCCAAAGCGGAAGTGGGCGGGGCCTGGCGCCCTCCAGCCCCCTGCCAAGCCCAGGCTTGCCCTGTCAACTGTTGCTGGGCCCCAAAGCGGAAGTGGGCGGGGCCTGGTGCCATCCAGCCCCCTGCCATGCCCAGGCTTGCCCTGGCAACTGTTGCTGGCATCCAAAGCGGAAGTGGGCGGGGCCTGGCGCCCTCCAGCCCCCTGCCAAGCCCAGGCTTGCCCTGTCAACTGTTGCTGGGCCCCAAAGCGGAAGTGGGCGGGGCCTGGCGCCATCCAGCCCCCTGCCATGCCCAGGCTTGCCCTGGCAACTGTTGCTGGCATCCAAAGCGGAAGTGGGCGGGGCCTGGCGCCCTCCAGCCCCCTGCCAAGCCCAGGCTTGCCCTGTCAACTGTTGCTGGGCCCCAAAGAAGAAGTGGGCGGGGCCTGGCGCCCTCCAGCCTCCAGCCATGCCCAGGCTTGCCCTGGCAACTATTGCTGGCCCCCAAAGCGGAAGTGGGCGGGGCCTGGTGCCCTCCAGCCCCCTGCCATGCCGAGGAATGCCCTGGCAACTGTTGCTGGCCCCCAAAGCGGAAGTGGGCGGGGCCTGGCGCCCTCCAGCCCCCTGCCATGCCCAGGGTTGCCCTGGTAACTGTTGCTGGCCCCAAAGCGGAAGTGGGCGGGGCCTGGCGCCCTCCAGCCCCCTGCCATGCCCAGGGTTGCCCTTGTAACTGTTGCTGGGCCCCAAAGCGGAAGTGGGCGGGGCCTGGCGCCCTCCAGCCCCCTGCCATGCCCAGGGTTGCCCTGGTAACTGTTGCTGGCCCCCAAAGCAGAATTGGGCGGGGCCTGGCGCCCTCCAGCCCCCTGCCATGCCAGGGTTGCCCTGGTAACTGTTGCTTGGCCCCAAAGCGGAAGTGGGCGGGGCCTGACGCCCTCCAGCCTCCAGCCATGCCCAGGCTTGCCCTGGCAACTGTTGCTGGGCCCCAAAGCGGAAGTGTGCGGGGCCTGGCGCCCTCCAGCCCCCTGCCATGCCCAGGGTTGCCCTGGTAACTGTTGCTGGGCCCCAAAGCTGAAGTGGGCGGGGCCTGGCGCCCTCAAGCCCCCTGCCATGCCCAGGTTTGCCCTGGTAACTGTTGCTGGCATCCAAAGCGGAAGTGGGCGGGGCCTGGCGCCCTCCAGCCCCCTGCCAAGCCCAGGCTTGCCCTGTCAACTGTTGCTGGGCCCCAAAGCGGAAGTGGGCGGGGCCTGGCGCCATCCAGCCCCCTGCCATGCCCAGGCTTGCCCTGGCAACTGTTGCTGGCATCCAAAGCGGAAGTGGGCGGGGCCTGGCGCCCTCCAGCCCCCTGCCATGCCCAGACTTGCCCTGTCAACTGTTGCTGGGCCCCAAAGCGGAAGTGGGCGGGGCCTGGCGCCATCCAGCCCCCTGCCATGCCCAGGGTTGCCCTGGTAACTGTTGCTTGGCCCCAAAGCGGAAGTGGGCGGGGCCTGGGGCCCTCCAGCCTCCAGCCATGCCCAGGCTTGCCCTAGCAACTGTTGCTGGGCCCCAAAGCGGAAGTGGGCGGGGCTGGCGCCCTCCAGCCCCCTGCCATGCCCAGGGTTGCCATGGTAACTGTTGCTGGCATCCAAAGCGGAAGTGGGCGGGGCCTGGCGCCCTCCAGCCCCCTGCCAAGCCCAGGGTTGCCATGGTAACTGTTGCTGGGCCCCAAAGCGGAAGTGGGCGGGGCCTGGCGCCCTCCAGCCCCCTGCCATGCCCAGGGTTGCCCTGGCAACTGTTGCTGGGCCCCAAAGCGGAAGTGTGCGGGGCCTGGCGCCCTCCAGCCCCCTGCCATGCCCAGGGTTGCCCTGGTAACTGTTGCAGGCCCCAAAGCGGAAGTGGGCGGGGCCTGGCGCCCTCCAGCCCCCTGCCATGCCCAGGGTTGCCCTGGTAACTGTTGCTGGCCCCAAAGCGGAAGTGGGCGGGGCCTGGCGCCCTCCAGCCTCCAGCCATGCCAGGCTTGCCCTGGCAACTATTGCTGGCCCCCAAAGCGGAAGTGGGCGGGGCCTGGCGCCCTCCAGCCCCCTGCCATGCCCAGGCTTGCCCTGGCAACTGTTGCTGGCCACCAAAGCGGAAGTGGGCGGGGCCTGGCGCCCTCCAGCCTCCTGCCATGCCCAGGGTTGCCCTGGTAACTGTTGCTGGCCCCCAAAGCAGAATTGGGCGGGGCCTAGCGCCCTCCAGCCCCCTGCCATGCCCAGGGTTGCCCTGGTAACTGTTGCTTGGCCCCAAAGCGGAAGTGGGCGGGGCCTGACGCCCTCCAGCCTCCAGCCATGCCCAGGCTTGCCCTGGCAACTGTTGCTGGCCCCCAAAGCGGAAGTGGGCGGGGCCTGGCGCCCTCCAGCCTCCTGCCATGCCCAGGGTTGCCCTGGTAACTGTTGCTTGGCCCCAAAGCGGAAGTGGGCGGGGCCTGGCGCCCTCCAGCCTCCAGCCATGCCCAGGCTTGCCCTGGCAACTGTTGCTGGGCCCCAAAGCGGAAGTGTGCGGGGCCTGGCGCCCTCCAGCCCCCTGCCATGCCCAGGGTTGCCCTGGTAACTGTTGCTGGCATCCAAAGCGGAAGTGGGCGGGGCCTGGGGCCCTCCAGCCTCCAGCCATGCCCAGGCTTGCCCTAGCAACTGTTGCTGGGCCCCAAAGCGGAAGTGTGCGGGGCCTGGCGCCATCCAGCCCCCTGCCATGCCCAGGCTTGCCCTGTCAACTGTTGCTGGGCCCCAAAGCGGAAGTGGGCGGGGCCTGGCGCCATCCAGCCCCCTGCCATGCCCAGGCTTGCCCTGGCAACTGTTGCTGGCCCCCAAAGCAGAATTGGGCGGGGCCTGGCGCCCTCCAGCCCCCTGCCATGCCCAGGGTTGCCCTGGTAACTGTTGCTTGGCCCCAAAGCGGAAGTGGGCGGGGCCTGACGCCCTTCAGCCTCCAGCCATGCCCAGGCTTGCCCTGGCAACTGTTGCTGGCCCCCAAAGCGGAAGTGGGTGGGGCCTGGCGCCCTCCAGCCCCCAGCCATGCCCAGGCTTGCCCTGGCAACTGTTGCTGGCCACCAAAGCGGAAGTGGGCGGGGCCTGGCGCCCTCCAGCCTCCAGCCAAGCCCAGGCTTGCCCTGGCAACTGTTGCTGGGCCCCAAAGCGGAAGTGTGCGGGGCCTGGCGCCCTCCAGCCCCCTGCCATGCCCAGGGTTGCCCTGGTAACTGTTGCTGGGCCCCAAAGCTGAAGTGGGCGGGGCCTGGCGCCCTCAAGCCCCCTGCCATGCCCAGGTTTGCCCTGGTAACTGTTGCTGGCATCCAAAGCGGAAGTGGGCGGGGCCTGGCGCCCTCCAGCCCCTGCCAAGCCCAGGCTTGCCCTGTCAACTGTTGCTGGGCCCCAAAGCGGAAGTGGGCGGGGCCTGGCGCCATCCAGCCCCCTGCCATGCCCAGGCTTGCCCTGGCAACTGTTGCTGGCATCCAAAGCGGAAGTGGGCGGGGCCTGGCGCCCTCCAGCCCCCTGCCATGCCCAGACTTGCCCTGTCAACTGTTGCTGGGCCCCAAAGCGGAAGTGGGAGGGGCCTGGCGCCATCCAGCCCCCTTCCCATGCCCAGGGTTGCCCTGGTAACTGTTGCTTGGCCCAAAGCGGAAGTGGGCGGGGCCTGGGGCCATCCAGCCTCCAGCCATGCCCAGGCTTGCCCTAGCAACTGTTGCTGGGCCCCAAAGCGGAAGTGTGCGGGGCCTGGCGCCATCCAGCCCCCTGCCATGCCCAGGCTTGCCCTGTCAACTGTTGCTGGGCCCCAAAGCGGAAGTGGGCGGGGCCTGGCGCCATCCAGCCCCCTGCCATGCCCAGGCTTGCCCTGGCAACTGTTGCTGGCATCCAAAGCGGAAGTGGGCGGGGCCTGGCGCCCTCCAGCCCCCTGCCAAGCCCAGGGTTGCCCTGGTAACTGTTGCTGGCCCCAAAGCGGAAGTGGGCGGGGCCTGGCGCCCTCCAGCCCCCTGCCATGCCCAGGGTTGCCATGGTAACTGTTGCTGGCATCCAAAGCGGAAGTGGGCGGGGCCTGGCGCCCTCCAGCCCCCTGCCATGCCCAGGGTTGCCCTGGTAACTGTTGCTGGCCCCCAAAGCAGAATTGGGCGGGGCCTGGCGCCCTCCAGCCCCTTGCCATGCCCAGGGTTGCCCTAGCAACTGTTGCTGGGCCCCAAAGCGGAAGTGTGCGGGGCCTGGCGCCTTCCAGCCCCCTGCCATGCCCAGGCTTGCCCTGTCAACTGTTGCTGGGCCCCAAAGCGGAAGTGTGCGGGGCCTGGCGCCCTCCAGCCCCCTGCCATGCCCAGGGTTGCCCTGGTAACTGTTGCAGGCCCCAAAGCGGAAGTGGGCGGGGCCTGGCGCCCTCCAGCCCCCTGCCATGCCCAGGGTTGCCCTGGTAACTGTTGCTGGCCCCAAAGCGGAAGTGGGCGGGGCCTGGCGCCCTCCAGCCTCCAGCCATGCCCAGGCTTGCCCTGGCAACTGTTGCTGGCCCCCAAAGCGGAAGTGGGCGGGGCCTGGCGCCCTCCAGCCCCCTGCCATGCCCAGGGTTGCCCTGGTAACTGTTGCTGGCCCCCAAAGCAGAATTGGGCGGGGCCTGCGCCCTCCAGCCCCCTGCCATGCCCAGGGTTGCCCTGGTAACTGTTGCTTGGCCCCAAAGCGGAAGTGGGCGGGGCCTGACGCCCTCCAGCCTCCAGCCATGCCCAGGCTTGCCCTGGCAACTGTTGCTGGCCCCCAAAGCGGAAGTGGATGGGGCCTGGCGCCCTCCAGCCCCCAGCCATGCCCAGGCTTGCCCTGGCAACTGTTGCTGGCCACCAAAGCGGAAGTGGGCGGGGCCTGGCGCCCTCCAGCCTCCAGCCATGCCAAGGCTTGCCCTGGTAACTGTTGCTTGGCCCCAAAGCGGAAGTGGGCGGGGCCTGGCGCCCTCCAGCCTCCAGCCATGCCCAGGCTTGCCCTGGCAACTGTTGCTGGGCCCCAAAGCGGAAGTGTGCGGGGCCTGGCGCCCTCCAGCCCCCTGCCATGCCCAGGGTTGCCCTGGTAACTGTTGCTGGCATCCAAAGCGGAAGTGGGCGGGGCCTGGCGCCCTCCAGCCCCCTGCCAAGCCCAGGCTTGCCCTGTCAACTGTTGCTGGGCCCCAAAGCGGAAGTGGGCGGGGCCTGGCGCCCTCCAGCCCCCTGCCAAGCCCAGGCTTGCCCTGTCAACTGTTGCTGGGCCCCAAAGCGGAAGTGGGCGGGGCCTGGCGCCATCCAGCCCCCTGCCATGCCCAGGCTTGCCCTGGCAACTGTTGCTGGCATCCAAAGCGGAAGTGGGCGGGGCCTGGCGCCCTCCAGCCCCCTGCCATGCCCAGACTTACCCTGTCAACTGTTGCTTGGCCCCAAAGCGGAAGTGGGCGGGGCCTGGCGCCCTCCAGCCTCCAGCCATGCCCAGGCTTGCCCTGGCAACTGTTGCTGGGCCCCAAAGCGGAAGTGTGCGGGGCCTGGCGCCCTCCAGCCCCCTGCCATGCCCAGGGTTGCCCTGGTAACTGTTGCTGGCCCCCAAAGCGGAAGTGGGCGGGGCCTGGCGCCCTCCAGCCTCCAGCCATGCCCAGGCTTGCCCTGGCAACTATTGCTGGCCCCAAAGCGGAAGTGGGCGGGGCCTGGCGCCCTCCAGCCCCCTGCCAAGCCCAGGCTTGCCCTGTCAACTGTTGCTGGGCCCCAAAGCGGAAGTGGGCGGGGCCTGGCGCCATCCAGCCCCTGCCATGCCCAGGCTTGCCCTGGCAACTGTTGCTGGCATCCAAAGCGGAAGTGGGCGGGGCCTGGCGCCCTCCAGCCCCCTGCCAAGCCCAGGCTTGCCCTGTCAACTGTTGCTGGGCCCCAAAGAAGAAGTGGGCGGGGCCTGGCGCCATCCAGCCCCCTGCCATGCCCAGGGTTGCCCTGGTAACTGTTGCTTGGCCCCAAAGCGGAAGTGGGCGGGGCCTGGGGCCCTCCAGCCTCCAGCCATGCCCAGGCTTGCCCTAGCAACTGTTGCTGGGCCCCAAAGCGGAAGTGTGCGGGGCCTGGCGCCCTCCAGCCCCCTGCCATGCCCAGGGTTGCCCTGGTAACTGTTGCTGGGCCCCAAAGCGGAAGTGGGCGGGGCCTGGCGCCCTCCAGCCCCCTGCCATGCCCAGGGTTGCCCTGGTAACTGTTGCTGGGCCCCAAAGCGGAAGTGGGTGGGGCCTGGCGCCCTCAAGCCCCCTGCCATGCCCAGGCTTGCCCTGGCAACTGTTGCTGGCATCCAAAGCGGAAGTGGGCGGGGCCTGGCGCCCTCCAGCCCCCTGCCATGCCCAGGGTTGCCCTGGTAACTGTTGCTGGCCCCAAAGCGGAAGTGGGCGGGGCCTGGGGCCCTCCAGCCTCCAGCCATGCCCAGGCTTGCCCTGGTAACTGTTGCTGGGCCCCAAAGCGGAAGTGGGCGGGGCCTGGCGCCCTCAAGCCCCCTTCCATGCCCAGGCTTGCCCTGGCAACTGTTGCTGGCATCCAAAGCGGAAGTGGGCGGGGCCTGGCGCCCTCCAGCCCCTGCCATGCCCAGGGTTGCCCTGGTAACTGTTGCTGGCCCCAAAGCGGAAGTGGGCGGGGCCTGGGGCCCTCCAGCCTCCAGCCATGCCCAGGCTTGCCCTAGCAACTGTTGCTGGGCCCCAAAGTGGAAGTGTGCGGGGCCTGGCGCCCTCCAGCCCCCTGCCATGCCCAGGGTTGCCCTGGTAACTGTTGCTGGCCCCCAAAGCAGAATTGGGCGGGGCCTGGCGCCCTCCAGCCCCCTGCCATGCCCAGGGTTGCCCTGGTAACTGTTGCTTGGCCCCAAAGCGGAAGTGGGCGGGGCCTGATGCCCTCCAGCCTCCAGCCATGCCCAGGCTTGCCCTGGCAACTGTTGCTGGCCCCCAAAGCGGAAGTGGGTGGGGCCTGGCGCCCTCCAGCCCCCAGCCATGCCCAGGCTTGCCTGGCAACTGTTGCTGGCCACCAAAGCGGAAGTGGGCGGGGCCTGGCGCCCTCCAGCCTCCAGCCATGCCCAGGCTTGCCCTGGCAACTGTTGCTGGCCCCCAAAGCGGAAGTGGGCGGGGCCTGGCGCCCTCCAGCCTCCAGCCATGCCCAGGCTTGCCCTGGCAACTGTTGCTGGGCCCCAAAGCGGAAGTGGGCGGGGCCTGGGGCCCTCCAGCCTCCAGCCATGCCCAGGCTTGCCCTAGCAACTGTTGCTGGGCCCCAAAGCGGAAGTGTGCGGGGCCTGGCGCCATCCAGCCCCCTGCCATGCCCAGGCTTGCCCTGTCAACTGTTGCTGGGCCCCAAAGCGGAAGTGGGCCGGGCCTGGCGCCATCCAGCCCCCTGCCATGCCCAGGCTTGCCCTGGCAACTGTTGCTGGCATCCAAAGCGGAAGTGGGCGGGGCCTGGCGCCCTCCAGCCCCCTGCCAAGCCCAGGCTTGCCCTGTCAACTGTTGCTGGGCCCCAAAGCGGAAGTGGGCGGGGCCTGGCGCCATCCAGCCCCTGCCATGCCCAGGGTTGCCCTGGTAACTGTTGCTTGGCCCCAAAGCGGAAGTGGGCGGGGCCTGGGGCCCTCCAGCCTCCAGCCATGCCCAGGCTTGCCCTAGCAACTGTTGCTGGGCCCCAAAGCGGAAGTGTGCGGGGCCTGGCGCCCTCCAGCCCCCTGCCATGCCCAGGGTTGCCCTGGTAACTGTTGCTGGGCCCCAAAGCGGAAGTGGGCGGGGCCTGGCGCCCTCCAGCCCCCTGCCATGCCCAGGGTTGCCCTGATAACTGTTGCTGGGCCCCAAAGCGGAAGTGGGCGGGGCCTGGCGCCCTCCAGCCCCCTGCCATGCCCAGGCTTGCCCTGGCAACTGTTGCTGGCCCCCAAAGCGAAAGTGGGCGGGGCCTGGCGCCCTCAAGCCCCCTGCCATGCCCAGGCTTGCCCTGGCAACTGTTGCTGGCATCCAAAGCGGAAGTGGGCGGGGCCTGGCGCCCTACAGCCCCCTGCCAAGCCCAGGCTTGCCCTGGCAACTGTTGCTGGGC
The DNA here is from genome assembly GCF_055691185.1 of Crinia signifera. Lineage (NCBI taxonomy): Eukaryota > Metazoa > Chordata > Amphibia > Anura > Myobatrachidae > Crinia > Crinia signifera. The sequence goes on along the minus strand of NW_028142205.1, from coordinate 30,938 downwards.
CCCAAAGCGGAAGTGGGCGGGGCCTGGCGCCATCCAGCCCCCTGCCATGCCCAGGCCTGCCCTGGCAGCTGTTGCTTGGCCCCAAAGCGGAAGTGGGCGGGGCGTGACGCCCTCCAGCCTCCAGCCATGCCCAGGCTTGCCCTGGCAACTGTTGCTGGCCCCCAAATTTGAAGTGGGTGGGGCCTGGCGCCCTCCAGCCCCCAGCCATGCCCAGGCTTGCCCTGGCAACTCTTGCTGGCCACCAAAGCGGAAGTGGGCGGGGCCTGGCGCCCTCCAGCCTCCAGCCAAGCCCAGGCTTGCCCTGGCAACTGTTGCTGGGCCCCAAAGCGGAAGTGTGCGGGGCCTGGCGCCCTCCAGCCCCCTGCCAAGCCCAGGCTTGCCCTGTCAACTGTTGCTGGGCCCCAAAGCGGAAGTGGGCGGGGCCTGGCGCCATCCAGCCCCCTGCCATGCCCAGGCTTGCCCTGGCAACTGTTGCTGGCATCCAAAGCGGAAGTGGGCGGGGCCTGGCGCCCTCCAGCCCACTGCCATGCCCAGACTTGCCCTGTCAACTGTTGCTGGGCCCCAAAGCGGAAGTGGGCGGGGCCTGGCGCCCTCAAGCCCCCTGCCATGCCCAGGCTTGCCCTGGTAACTGTTGCTTGGCCCCAAAGCGGAAGTGGGCGGGGCCTGGGGCCCTCCAGCCTCCAGCCATGCCCAGGCTTGCCCTAGCAACTGTTGCTGGGCCCCAAAGCGGAAGTGTGCGGGGCCTGGCGCCATCCAGCCCCCTGCCATGCCCAGGCTTGCCCTGTCAACTGTTGCTGGGCCCCAAAGCGGAAGTGGGCGGGGCCTGGCGCCATCCAGCCCCCTGCCATGCCCAGGCTTGCGCTGGCAACTGTTGCTGGCATCCAAAGCGGAAGTGGGCGGGGCCTGGCGCCCTCCAGCCCCCTGCCAAGCCCAGGGTTGCCCTGGTAACTGTTGCTGGCCCAAAGCGGAAGTGGGCGGGTCCTGGCGCCCTCCAGCCCCCTGCCATGCCCAGGGTTGCCATGGTAACTGTTGCTGGCATCCAAAGCGAAGTGGGCGGGGCCTGGCGCCCTCCAGCCCCCTGCCATGCCCAGGGTTGCCAGCCCTGGTAACTGTTGCTGGCCCCCAAAGCAGAATTGGGCGGGGCCTGGCGCCCTCCAGCCCCTTGCCATGCCCAGGGTTGCCCTAGCAACTGTTGCTGGGCCCCAAAGCGGAAGTGTGCGGGGCCTGGCGCCCTCCAGCCCCCTGCCATGCCCAGGGTTGCCCTGGTAACCGTTGCAGGCCCCAAAGCGGAAGTGGGCGGGGCCTGGCGCCCTCCAGCCCCCTGCCATGCCCAGGGTTGCCCTGGTAACTGTTGCTGGCCCCAAAGCGGAAGTGGGCGGGGCCTGGCGCCCTCCAGCCTCCAGCCATGCCCAGGCTTGCCCTGGCAACTATTGCTGGCCCCCAAAGCGGAAGTGGGCGGGGCCTGGCGCCCTCCAGCCCCCTGCCATGCCCAGGGTTGCCCTGGTAACTGTTGCTGGCCCCCAAAGCAGAATTGGGCGGGGCCTGGCGCCCTCCAGCCCCCTGCCATGCCCAGGGTTGCCCTGGTAACTGTTGCTTGGCCCCAAAGCGGAAGTGGGCGGGGCCTGACGCCCTCCAGCCTCCAGCCATGCCCAGGCTTGCCCTGGCAACTGTTGCTGGCCCCCAAAGCGGAAGTGGATGGGGCCTGGCGCCCTCCAGCCCCCAGCCATGCCCAGGCTTGCCCTGGCAACTGTTGCTGGCCACCAAAGCGGAAGTGGGCGGGGCCTGGCGCCCTCCAGCCTCCAGCCATGCCAAGGCTTGCCCTGGCAACTGTTGCTGGCCCCCAAAGCGGACGTGGGCGGGGCCTGGCGCCCTCAAGCCCCCTACCATGCCCAGGCTTGCCCTGGCAACTGTTGCTGGCCCCCAAAGCGGAAGTGGGTGGGGCCTGGCGCCCTCCAGCCCCCAGCCATGCCCAGGCTTGCCCTGGCAACTGTTGCTGGCCACCAAAGCGGAAGTGGGCGGGGCCTGGCGCCCTCCAGCCTCCTGCCATGCCCAGGGTTGCCCTGGTAACTGTTGCTTGGCCCCAAAGCGGAAGTGGGCGGGGCCTGGCGCCCTCCAGCCTCCAGCCATGCCCAGGCTTGCCCTGGCAACTGTTGCTGGGCCCCAAAGCGGAAGTGTGCGGGGCCTGGCGCCCTCCAGCCCCCTGCCATGCCCAGGGTTGCCCTGGTAACTGTTGCTGGCATCCAAAGCGGAAGTGGGCGGGGCCTGGCGCCCTCCAGCCCCCTGCCAAGCCCAGGCTTGCCCTGTCAACTGTTGCTGGGCCCCAAAGCGGAAGTGGGCGGGGCCTGGCGCCCTCCAGCCCCCTGCCAAGCCCAGGCTTGCCCTGTCAACTGTTGCTGGGCCCCAAAGCGGAAGTGGGCGGGGCCTGGCGCCATCCAGCCCCCTGCCATGCCCAGGCTTGCCCTGGCAACTGTTGCTGGCATCCAAAGCGGAAGTGGGCGGGGCCTGGCGCCCTCCAGCCCCCTGCCATGCCCAGACTTGCCCTGTCAACTGTTGCTTGGCCCCAAAGCGGAAGTGGGCGGGGCCTGGGGCCCTCCAGCCTCCAGCCATGCCCAGGCTTGCCCTAGCAACTGTTGCTGGGCCCCAAAGCGGAAGTGTGCGGGGCCTGGCGCCATCCAGCCCCCCTGCCATGCCCAGGCTTGCCCTGTCAACTGTTGCTGGGCCCCAAAGCGGAAGTGGGCGGGGCCTGGCGCCATCCAGCCCCCTGCCATGCCCAGGCTTGCCCTGGCAACTGTTGCTGGCCCCCAAAGCAGAATTGGGCGGGGCCTGGCGCCCTCCAGCCCCTTGCCATGCCCAGGGTTGCCCTGGTAACTGTTGCTTGGCCCCAAAGCGGAAGTGGGCGGGGCCTGACGCCCTCCAGCCTCCAGCCATGCCCAGGCTTGCCCTGGTAACTGTTGCTGGGCCCCAAAGCGGAAGTGGGCGGGGCCTGGCGCCCTCCAGTCCCCAGCCATGCCCAGGCTTGCCCTGGCAACTGTTGCTGGCCACCAAAGCGGAAGTGGGCGGGGCCTGGCGCCCTCCAGCCTCCAGCCATGCCCAGGCTTGCCCTGGCAACTGTTGCTGGGCCCCAAAGCGGAAGTGTGCGGGGCCTGGCGCCCTCCAGCCCCCTGACATGCCCAGGGTTGCCCTGGTAACTGTTGCTGGGCCCCAAAGCGGAAGTGGGCGGGGCCTGGCGCCCTCCAGCCCCCTGCCATGCCCTGGGTTGCCCTGGTAACTGTTGCTGGCCCCCAAAGCGGAAGTGGGTGGGGCCTGGCGCCCTCCAGCCCCCAGCCATGCCCAGGATTGCCCTGGCAACTGTTGCTGGCCCCCAAAGCGGAAGTGGGCGGGGCCTGGCGCCCTCCAGCCTCCAGCCATGCCCAGGCTTGCCCTGGCAACTATTGCTGGCCCCCAAAGCGGAAGTGGGCGGGGCCTGGCGCCCTCCAGCCCCCTGCCAAGCCCAGGCTTGCCCTGTCAACTGTTGCTGGGCCCCAAAGCGGAAGTGGGCGGGGCCTGGCGCCATCCAGCCCCCTGCCATGCCCAGGCTTGCCCTGGCAACTGTTGCTGGCATCCAAAGCGGAAGTGGGCGGGGCCTGGCGCCCTCCAGCCCCCTGCCAAGCCCAGGTTTGCCCTGTCAACTGTTGCTGGGCCCCAAAGAATAAGTGGGCGGGGCCTGGCGCCATCCAGCCCCCTGCCATGCCCAGGGTTGCCCTGGTAACTGTTGCTTGGCCCCAAAGCGGAAGTGGGCGGGGCCTGGGGACCTCCAGCCTCCAGCCATGCCCAGGCTTGCCCTAGCAACTGTTGCTGGGCCCCAAAGCGGAAGTGTGCGGGGCCTGGCGCCCTCCAGCCCCCTGCCATGCCCAGGGTTGCCCTGGTAACTGTTGCTGGGCCCCAAAGCGGAAGTGGGCGGGGCCTGGCGCCCTCCAGCCCCCTGCCATGCCCAGGGTTGCCCTGGTAACTGTTGCTGGCCCCAAAGCGGAAGTGGGCGGGGCCTGGGGCCCTCCAGCCTCCAGCCATGCCCAGGCTTGCCCTGGTAACTGTTGCTGGGCCCCAAAGCGGAAGTGGGCGGGGCCTGGCGCCCTCAAGCCCCCTTCCATGCCCAGGCTTGCCCTGGCAACTGTTGCTGGCATCCAAAGCGGAAGTGGGCGGGGCCTGGCGCCCTCCAGCCCCCTGCCATGCCCAGGGTTGCCCTGGTAACTGTTGCTGGCCCCAAAGCGGAAGTGGGCGGGGCCTGGGGCCCTCCAGCCTCCAGCCATGCCCAGGCTTGCCCTAGCAACTGTTGCTGGGCCCCAAAGTGGAAGTGTGCGGGGCCTGGCGCCCTCCAGCCCCCTGCCATGCCCAGGGTTGCCCTGGTAACTGTTGCTGGCCCCCAAAGCAGAATTGGGCGGGGCCTGGCGCCCTCCAGCCCCCTGCCATGCCCAGGGTTGCCCTGGTAACTGTTGCTTGGCCCCAAAGCGGAAGTGGGCGGGGCCTGATGCCTCCAGCCTCCAGCCATGCCCAGGCTTGCCCTGGCAACTGTTGCTGGCCCCCAAAGCGGAAGTGGGTGGGGCCTGGCGCCCTCCAGCCCCCAGCCATGCCCAGGCTTGCCCTGGCAACTGTTGCTGGCCACCAAAGCGGAAGTGGGCGGGGCCTGGCGCCCTCCAGCCTCCAGCCATGCCCAGGCTTGCCCTGGCAACTGTTGCTGGCCCCCAAAGCGGAAGTGGGCGGGGCATGGCGCCCTCCAGCCTCCAGCCATGCCCAGGCTTGCCCTGGCAACTGTTGCTGGGCCCCAAAGCGGAAGTGGGCGGGGCCTGGGGCCCTCCAGCCTCCAGCCATGCCCAGGCTTGCCCTAGCAACTGTTGCTGGGCCCCAAAGCGGAAGTGTGCGGGGCCTGGCGCCATCCAGCCCCCTGCCATGCCCAGGCTTGCCCTGTCAACTGTTGCTGGGCCCCAAAGCGGAAGTGGGCCGGGCCTGGCGCCATCCAGCCCCCTGCCATGCCCAGGCTTGCCCTGGCAACTGTTGCTGGCATCCAAAGCGGAAGTGGGCGGGGCCTGGCGCCCTCCAGCCCCCTGCCAAGCCCAGGCTTGCCCTGTCAACTGTTGCTGGGCCCCAAAGCAGAAGTGGGCGGGGCCTGGCGCCACCCAGCCCCCTGCCATGCCCAGGGTTGCCCTGGTAACTGTTGCTTGGCCCCAAAGCGGAAGTGGGCGGGGCCTGGGGCCCTCCAGCCTCCAGCCATGCCCAGGCTTGCCCTAGCAACTGTTGCTGGGCCCCAAAGCGGAAGTGTGCGGGGCCTGGCGCCCTCCAGCCCCCTGCCATGCCCAGGGTTGCCCTGGTAACTGTTGCTGGGCCCCAAAGCGGAAGTGGGCGGGGCCTGGCGCCCTCCAGCCCCCTGCCATGCCCAGGGTTGCCCTGGTAACTGTTGCTGGGCCCCAAAGCGGAAGTGGGCGGGGCCTGGCGCCCTCCAGCCCCCTGCCATGCCCAGGCTTGCCCTGGCAACTGTTCCTGGCCCCAAAGCGGAAGTGGGTGGGGCCTGGCGCCCTCCAGCCCCCAGCCATGCCCAGGCTTGCCCTGTCAACTGTTGCTGGGCCCCAAAGCGGAAGTGGGCGGGGCCTGGCGCCCTCCAGCCCCCTGCCATGTCCAGGTTTCTCCTGGTAACTGTTGCTGGCCCCCAAAGCGGAAGTGGGCGGGGCCTGGCGCCCTCCAGCCATGCCCAGGGTTGCTGGCCCCCAAAGCGGAAGTGGGCGGGGCCTGGCGCCCTCCAGCCCCCTGCCATGCCCAGGGTTGCCCTGGTAACTGTTGCTGGCCCCCAAAGCAGAATTGGGCGAAGCCTGGCGCCCTCCAGCCCCCTGCCATGCCCAGGGTTGCCCTGGTAACTGTTGCTTGGCCCCAAAGCGGAAGTGGGCGGGGCCTGGGGCCCTCCAGCCTCCAGCCATGCCCAGGCTTGCCCTGGCAACTGTTGCTGGCCCCCAAAGCGGAAGTGGGCGGGGCCTGGCGCCCTCCAACCTCCAGCCATGCCCAGGCTTGCCCTGGCAACTGTTGCTGGGCCCCAAAGCGGAAGTGGGCGGGGCCTGGGGCCCTCCAGCCTCCAGCCATGCCCAGGCTTGCCCTAGCAACTGTTGCTGGGCCCCAAAGCGGAAGTGTGCGGGGCCTGGCGCCATCCAGCCCCCTGCCATGCCCAGGCTTGCCCTGTCAACTGTTGCTGGGCCCCAAAGCGGAAGTGGGCGGGGCCTGGCGCCATCCAGCCCCCTGCCATGCCCAGGGTTGCCCTGGTAACTGTTGCTTGGCCCCAAAGCGGAAGTGGGCGGGGCCTGGGGCCCTCCAGCCTCCAGCCATGCCCAGGCTTGCCCTAGCAACTGTTGCTGGGCCCCAAAGCGGAAGTGTGCGGGGCCTGGCGCCCTCCAGCCCCCTGCCATGCCCAGGGTTGCCCTGGTAACTGTTGCTGGGCCCCAAAGCGGAAGTGGGCGGGGCCTGGCGCCCTCCAGCCCCCTGCCATGCCCAGGGTTGCCCTGGTAACTGTTGCTGGGCCCCAAAGCGGAAGTGGGCGGGGCCTGGCGCCCTCCAGCCCCCTGCCATGCCCAGGGTTGCCCTGGTAACTGTTGCTGGCCCCCAAAGCGAAAGTGGGCGGGGCCTGGCGCCCTCAAGCCCCCTGCCATGCCCAGGCTTGCCCTGGCAACTGTTGCTGGCATCCAAAGCGGAAGTGGGCGGGGCCTGGCGCCCTACAGCCCCCTGCCAAGCCCAGGCTTGCCCTGGCAACTGTTGCTGGGCCCCAAAGCGGAAGTGGGCGGGGCCTGGCGCCATCCAGCCCCCTGCCATGCCCAGGCCTGCCCTGGCAGCTGTTGCTTGGCCCCAAAGCGGAAGTGGGCGGGGCCTGGCGCCCTCCAGCCCCCTGCCATGCCCAGGGTTGCCCTGGTAACTGTTGCTTGGACCCAAAGCGGAAGTGGGCGGGGCATGGCGCCCTCCAGCCCCCAGCCATGCCCAGGCTTGCCCTGGCAACTGTTGCTGGCCACCAAAGCGGAAGTTGGCGTGGCCTGGCGCCCTCCAGCCTCCAGCCATGCCAAGGCTTGCCCTGGCAACTGTTGCTGGCCCCCAAAGCGGACGTGGGCGGGGCCTGGCACCCTCAAGCCCCCTACCATGCCCAGGCTTGCCCTGGCAACTGTTGCTGACCCCAAAGCGGCAGTGCGCGGGGCCTGGCGCCCTCCAGCCCCCTGCCATGCCCAGGCTTGCCCTGTCAACTGTTGCTGGCCCCCCAAAGCGGAAGTGGGTGGGGCCTGGCGCCCTCCAGCCCCCTGCCATGCCGAGGCATGCCCTGGCAACTGTTGCTGGCCCCCAAAGCGGAAGTGGGCGGGGCCTGGCGCCCTCCAGCCCCCTGCCATGCCCAGGGTTGCCCTGGTAACTGTTCCTGGCCCCAAAGCGGAAGTGGGTGGGGCCTGGCGCCCTCCAGCCCCCAGCCATGCCCAGGCTTGCCCTGTCAACTGTTGCTGGGCCCCAAAGCGGAAGTGGGCGGGGCCTGGCGCCCTCCAGCCCCCTGCCATGTCCAGGTTTCTCCTGGTAACTGTTGCTGGCCCCCAAAGCGGAAGTGGGCGGGGCCTGGCGCCCTCCAGCCATGCCCAGGGTTGCTGGCCCCCAAAGCGGAAGTGGGCGGGGCCTGGCGCCCTCCAGCCCCCTGCCATGCCCAGGGTTTCCCTGGTAACTGTTGCTGGGCCCCAAAGCGGAAGTGGGCGGGGCCTGGCGCCCTCCAGCCCCCAGCCATGCCCAGGCTTGCCCTGTCAACTGTTACTGGGCCCCAAAGCGGAAGTGGGCGGGGCCTGGCGCCCTCCAGCCCCCTGCCATGTCCAGGTTTGCCCTGGTAACTGTTGCTGGCATCCAAAGCGGAAGAGGGCGGGGCCTGGCGCCCTCCAGCCCCCTGCCATGCCCAGGGTTGCCCTGGTAACTGTTGCTTGGCCCCAAAGCGGAAGTGGGCGGGGCCTTGCGCCCTCCAGCCTCCTGCCATGCCCAGGTTTGCCCTGGTAACTGTTGCTTGGCCCCAAAGCGGAAGTGGGCGGGGCCTGGCGCCCTCCAGCCTCCAGCCATGCCCATGCTTGCCCTGGCAACTGTTGCTGGGCCCCAAAGGGGAAGTGGGCGGGGCCTGGCGCCCTCCAGCCCCCAGCCATGCCCAGGCTTGCCCTGGCAACTGTTGCTGGGCCCCAAAGCGGAAGTGGGCGGGGCCTGGCGCCCTCCAGCCCCCTGCCATGCCCAGGGTTGCCCTGGTAACTGTTGCTGGCCCCAAGCGGAAGTGGGCGGGGCCTGGAGCCCTCCAGCCTCCAGCCATGCCAAGGCTTGCCCTGGCAACTGTTGCTGGCCCCCAAAGCGGACGTGGTCGGGGCCTGGCGCCCTCAAGCCTGCTACCATGCCCAGGCTTGCCCTGGCAACTGTTGCTGGCCCCCAAAGCGGAAGTGGGTGGGGCCTGGTGCCCTCCAGCCCCCAGCCATGCCCAGGCTTGCCCTGGCAACTGTTGCTGGCCACCAAAGCGGAAGTGGGCGGGGCCTGGCGCCCTTCAGCCCCCTGCCATGCCCAGGGTTGATCTGGTAACTGTTGCTGGGCCCCAAAGCGGAAGTGGGCGGGGCCTGGCGCCCTCCAGCCCCCAGCCATGCCCAGGCTTGCCCTGTCAACTGTTACTGGGCCCCAAAGCGGAAGTGGGCGGGGCCTGGCGCCCTCCAGCCCCCTGCCATGTCCAGGTTTGCCCTGGTAACTGTTGCTGGCATCCAAAGCGGAAGAGGGCGGGGCCTGGCGCCCTCCAGCCCCCAGCCATGCCCAGGGTTGCCCTGTTAACTGTTGCTTGGCCCCAAAGCGGAAGTGGGCGGGGCCTGGCGCCCTCCAGCCTCCAGCCATGCCCAGGCTTGCCCTGGTAACTGTTGCTGGCCCCCAAAGCGGAAGTGGGCGGGGCCTGGCGCCCTCCAGCCCCCTGCTATGCCCAGGGTTGCCCTGGTAACTGTTGCTGGGCCCCAAAGCGGAAGTGGGCGGGGCCTGGCGCCCTCCAGCCCCCAGCCATGCCCAGGATTGCCCTGTCAACTGTTACTGGGCCCCAAAGCGGAAGTGGGCGGGGCCTGGCGCCCTCCAGCCCCCTGCCATGTCCAGGTTTGCCCTGGTAACTGTTGCTGGCATCCAAAGCGGAAGAGGGCGGGGCCTGGCGCCCTCCAGCCCCCAGCCATGCCCAGGATTGCCCTGGCAACTGTTGCTGGCCACCAAAGCGGAAGTGGGCGGGGCCTGGCGCCCTCCAGCCTCCAGCCATGCCCAGGCTTGCCCTGGCAACTGTTGCTGGGCCCAAAAGCGGAAGTGGTCGGGGCCTGGCGCCTTCCAGCCTCCAGCCATGCCCAGACTTGCCCTGGCAACTGTTGCTGGGCCCCAAAGCGGAAGTGGGCGGGGCCTGGGCCCTCCAGCCCCCTGCAATGCCCAGGGCTGCCCTGGTAACTGTTGCTTGGCCCCAAAGCGGAAGTGCGCGGGGCCTGGTGCCCTCCAGCCCCCTGCCATGCCCAGGCTTGCCCTGTCAACTGTTGCTGGCCCCCAAAGCGGAAGTGGGTGGGGCCTGGCGCCCTCCAGCCCCTTGCCATGCCGAGGTATGCCCTGGCAACTGTTGCTGGCCCCCAAAGCGGAAGTGGGCGGGGCCTGGCGCCCTCCAGCCATGCCCAGGGTTGCCCTGGCAACTGTTGCTGGCCCCCAAAGCGGAAGTGGGCGGGGCCTGGCGCCCACCAGCCCCCTGCCATGCCCAGGGTTGCCCTGGTAACTGTTGCTGGGCCCCAAAGCGGAAGTGGGCGGGGCCTGGCGCCCTCCAGCCCCCTGCCATGCCCAGGGTTGCCCTGGTAACTGTTGCTGGCCCCCAAAGCGGACGTGGGCGGGGCCTGGCGCCCTCCAGCCCCCTGCCATGCCCAGGGTTGCCCTGTCAACTGTTGCTGGCCCCCAAAGCGGAAGTGGGTGGGGCCTGGCACCCTCCAGCCCCTTGCCATGCCGAGGCATGCCCTGGCAACTGTTAATGGTCCCCAAAGCGGAAGTGGGCGGGGCCTGGCGCCCTCCAGCTCCCTGCCATGCCCAGGGTTGCCCTGGCAACTGTTGCTGGCATCCAAAGCGGAAGTGGGCGGGGCCTGGCGCCCTACAGCCCCCTGCCAAGCCCAGGCTTGCCCTGGCAACTGTTGCTGGGCCCCAAAGCGGAAGTGGGCGGGGCCTGGCGCCATCCAGCCCCCTGCCATGCCCAGGCCTGCCCTGGCAGCTGTTGCTTGGCCCCAAAGCGGAAGTGGGCGGGGCCTGGCGCCCTCCAGCCCCCTGCCATGCCCAGGGTTGCCCTGGTAACTGTTGCTTGGACCCAAAGCGGAAGTGGGCGGGGCATGGCGCCCTCCAGCCCCCAGCCATGCCCAGGCTTGCCCTGGCAACTGTTGCTGGCCACCAAAGCGGAAGTTGGCGTGGCCTGGCGCCCTCCAGCCTCCAGCCATGCCAAGGCTTGCCCTGGCAACTGTTGCTGGCCCCCAAAGCGGACGTGGGCGGGGCCTGGCACCCTCAAGCCCCCTACCATGCCCAGGCTTGCCCTGGCAACTGTTGCTGACCCCAAAGCGGCAGTGCGCGGGGCCTGGCGCCCTCCAGCCCCCTGCCATGCCCAGGCTTGCCCTGTCAACTGTTGCTGGCCCCCCAAAGCGGAAGTGGGTGGGGCCTGGCGCCCTCCAGCCCCCTGCCATGCCGAGGCATGCCCTGGCAACTGTTGCTGGCCCCCAAAGCGGAAGTGGGCGGGGCCTGGCGCCCTCCAGCCCCCTGCCATGCCCAGGGTTGCCCTGGTAACTGTTCCTGGCCCCAAAGCGGAAGTGGGTGGGGCCTGGCGCCCTCCAGCCCCCAGCCATGCCCAGGCTTGCCCTGTCAACTGTTGCTGGGCCCCAAAGCGGAAGTGGGCGGGGCCTGGCGCCCTCCAGCCCCCTGCCATGTCCAGGTTTCTCCTGGTAACTGTTGCTGGCCCCCAAAGCGGAAGTGGGCGGGGCCTGGCGCCCTCCAGCCATGCCCAGGGTTGCTGGCCCCCAAAGCGGAAGTGGGCGGGGCCTGGCGCCCTCCAGCCCCCTGCCATGCCCAGGGTTTCCCTGGTAACTGTTGCTGGGCCCCAAAGCGGAAGTGGGCGGGGCCTGGCGCCCTCCAGCCCCCAGCCATGCCCAGGCTTGCCCTGTCAACTGTTACTGGGCCCCAAAGCGGAAGTGGGCGGGGCCTGGCGCCCTCCAGCCCCCTGCCATGTCCAGGTTTGCCCTGGTAACTGTTGCTGGCATCCAAAGCGGAAGAGGGCGGGGCCTGGCGCCCTCCAGCCCCCTGCCATGCCCAGGGTTGCCCTGGTAACTGTTGCTTGGCCCCAAAGCGGAAGTGGGCGGGGCCTTGCGCCCTCCAGCCTCCTGCCATGCCCAGGTTTGCCCTGGTAACTGTTGCTTGGCCCCAAAGCGGAAGTGGGCGGGGCCTGGCGCCCTCCAGCCTCCAGCCATGCCCATGCTTGCCCTGGCAACTGTTGCTGGGCCCCAAAGGGGAAGTGGGCGGGGCCTGGCGCCCTCCAGCCCCCAGCCATGCCCAGGCTTGCCCTGGCAACTGTTGCTGGGCCCCAAAGCGGAAGTGGGCGGGGCCTGGCGCCCTCCAGCCCCCTGCCATGCCCAGGGTTGCCCTGGTAACTGTTGCTGGCCCCAAGCGGAAGTGGGCGGGGCCTGGAGCCCTCCAGCCTCCAGCCATGCCAAGGCTTGCCCTGGCAACTGTTGCTGGCCCCCAAAGCGGACGTGGTCGGGGCCTGGCGCCCTCAAGCCTGCTACCATGCCCAGGCTTGCCCTGGCAACTGTTGCTGGCCCCCAAAGCGGAAGTGGGTGGGGCCTGGTGCCCTCCAGCCCCCAGCCATGCCCAGGCTTGCCCTGGCAACTGTTGCTGGCCACCAAAGCGGAAGTGGGCGGGGCCTGGCGCCCTTCAGCCCCCTGCCATGCCCAGGGTTGATCTGGTAACTGTTGCTGGGCCCCAAAGCGGAAGTGGGCGGGGCCTGGCGCCCTCCAGCCCCCAGCCATGCCCAGGCTTGCCCTGTCAACTGTTACTGGGCCCCAAAGCGGAAGTGGGCGGGGCCTGGCGCCCTCCAGCCCCCTGCCATGTCCAGGTTTGCCCTGGTAACTGTTGCTGGCATCCAAAGCGGAAGAGGGCGGGGCCTGGCGCCCTCCAGCCCCCAGCCATGCCCAGGGTTGCCCTGTTAACTGTTGCTTGGCCCCAAAGCGGAAGTGGGCGGGGCCTGGCGCCCTCCAGCCTCCAGCCATGCCCAGGCTTGCCCTGGTAACTGTTGCTGGCCCCCAAAGCGGAAGTGGGCGGGGCCTGGCGCCCTCCAGCCCCCTGCTATGCCCAGGGTTGCCCTGGTAACTGTTGCTGGGCCCCAAAGCGGAAGTGGGCGGGGCCTGGCGCCCTCCAGCCCCCAGCCATGCCCAGGATTGCCCTGTCAACTGTTACTGGGCCCCAAAGCGGAAGTGGGCGGGGCCTGGCGCCCTCCAGCCCCCTGCCATGTCCAGGTTTGCCCTGGTAACTGTTGCTGGCATCCAAAGCGGAAGAGGGCGGGGCCTGGCGCCCTCCAGCCCCCAGCCATGCCCAGGATTGCCCTGGCAACTGTTGCTGGCCACCAAAGCGGAAGTGGGCGGGGCCTGGCGCCCTCCAGCCTCCAGCCATGCCCAGGCTTGCCCTGGCAACTGTTGCTGGGCCCAAAAGCGGAAGTGGTCGGGGCCTGGCGCCTTCCAGCCTCCAGCCATGCCCAGACTTGCCCTGGCAACTGTTGCTGGGCCCCAAAGCGGAAGTGGGCGGGGCCTGGGCCCTCCAGCCCCCTGCAATGCCCAGGGCTGCCCTGGTAACTGTTGCTTGGCCCCAAAGCGGAAGTGCGCGGGGCCTGGTGCCCTCCAGCCCCCTGCCATGCCCAGGCTTGCCCTGTCAACTGTTGCTGGCCCCCAAAGCGGAAGTGGGTGGGGCCTGGCGCCCTCCAGCCCCTTGCCATGCCGAGGTATGCCCTGGCAACTGTTGCTGGCCCCCAAAGCGGAAGTGGGCGGGGCCTGGCGCCCTCCAGCCATGCCCAGGGTTGCCCTGGCAACTGTTGCTGGCCCCCAAAGCGGAAGTGGGCGGGGCCTGGCGCCCTCCAGCCCCCTGCCATGCCCAGGGTTGCCCTGGTAACTGTTGCTGGGCCCCAAAGCGGAAGTGGGCGGGGCCTGGCGCCCTCCAGCCCCCTGCCATGCCCAGGGTTGCCCTGGTAACTGTTGCTGGCCCCCAAAGCGGACGTGGGCGGGGCCTGGCGCCCTCCAGCCCCCTGCCATGCCCAGGGTTGCCCTGTCAACTGTTGCTGGCCCCCAAAGCGGAAGTGGGTGGGGCCTGGCACCCTCCAGCCCCTTGCCATGCCGAGGCATGCCCTGGCAACTGTTAATGGTCCCCAAAGCGGAAGTGGGCGGGGCCTGGCGCCCTCCAGCTCCCTGCCATGCCCAGGGTTGCCCTGGTAACTGTTCCTGGCCCCAAAGCGGAAGTGGGCGGGGCCTGGCGCCCTCCAGCCCCCAGCCATGCCCAGGATTGCCCTGGCAACTGTTGCTGGCCCCCAAAGCGGAAGTGGGCGGGGCCTGGGGCCCTCCAGCCATGCCCAGGGTTGCCCTGGCAACTGTTGCTGGGCCCCAAAGCGGAAGTTGGCGGGGCCTGGCGCCCTCCAGCCCCCTGCCATGCCCAGGGTTGCCCTGGTAACTGTTGCTGGGCCCCAAAGCGGAAGTGGGCGGGGCCTGGCGCCCTCCAGCCCCCTGCCATGCCCAGGGTTGCCCTGGTAACTGTTGCTGGCCCCCAAAGCGGAAGTGGGCGGGGCCTGGCGCCCTCCAGCCCCCTGCCATGCCCAGGGTTGCCCTGTCAACTGTTGCTGGCAACCAAAGCGGAAGTGGGTGGGGCCTGGCGCCCTCCAGCCCCTTGCCATGCCGAGGCATGCCCTGGAAACTGTTGCTGGCCCCCAAAGCGGAAGTGGGCGGGGCCTGGCGCCCTCCAGCTCCCTGCCATGCCCAGGGTTGCCCTGGTAACTGTTGCTGGGCCCCAAAGCGGAAGTTGGCGGGGCCTGGCGCCCTCCAGCCCCCTGCCATGCCCAGGGTTGCCCTGGTAACTGTTGCTGATCCCCAAAGCGGAAGTGGGCGGGGCCTGGCGCCCTCCAGTCCCCTGCCATGCCCAGGGTTGCCCTGGTAACTGTTGCTGGCCCCCAAAGCAGAAGTGGGCGGGGCCTGGCGCCCTCCAGCCCCCTGCCATGCCCAGGGTTGCCCTGGTAACTGTTGCTTGGCCCCAAAGCGGAAGTGGGCGGGGCTTGGCGCCCTCCAGCCTCCAGCCATGCCCAGGCTTGCCCTGGCAACTGTTGCTGGGCCCCAAAGCGGAAGTGGGCGGGGCCTGGCACGCTCCAGCCCCCTGCCATGTCCAGGTTTGCCCTGGTAACTGTTGCTGGCATCCAAAGCGTAAGAGGGCGGGGCCTGGCGCCCTCCAGCCCCCAGCCATGCCCAGGATTGCCCTGGCAACTGTTGCTGGCCACCAAAGCGGAAGTGGGCGGGGCCTGGCGCCCTACAGCCTCCAGCCATGCCCAGGCTTGCCCTGGCAACTGTTGCTGGGCCCAAAAGCGGAAGTGGGCGGGGCCTGGCGCCTTCCAGCCTCCAGCCATGCCCAGGCTTGCCCTTGCAACTGTTGCTGGGCCCCAAAGCGGAAGTGGGCGGGGCCTGGGCCCTCCAGCCCCCTGCAATGCCCAGGGCTGCCCTGGCAACTGTTGCTTGGCCCCAAAGCGGAAGTGCGCGGGGCCTGGTGCCCTCCAGCCCCCTGCCATGCCCAGGCTTGCCCTGTCAACTGTTGCTGGCCCCCAAAGCGGAAGTGGGTGGGGCCTGGCGCCCTCCAGCCCCTTGCCATGCCGAGGCATGCCCTGGCAACTGTTGCTGGCCCCCAAAGCGGAAGTGGGTGGGGCCTGGCGCCCTCCAGCCCCCTGCCATGCCCAGGGTTGCCCTGGTAACTGTTCCTGGCCCCAAAGCGGAAGTGGGCGGGGCCTGGCGCCCTCCAGCCCCCAGCCATGCCCAGGATTGCCCTGGCAACTGTTGCTGGGCCCCAAAGCGGAAGAGGGCGGGGCCTGGCGCCCTCCAGCCCCCTGCCATGCCCAGGGTTGCCCTGGTAACTGTTGCTGGGCCCCAAAGCGGAAGTGGGCGGGGCCTGGCGCCCTCCAGCCCCCAGCCATGCCCAGGCTTGCCCTGGCAACTGTTGCTGGGCCCCAAAGCGGAAGTTGGCGGGGCCTGGCGCCCTCCAGCCCCCTGCCATGCCCAGGGTTGCCCTGGTAACTGTTGCTGATCCCCAAAGCGGAAGTGGGCGGGGCCTGGCGCCCTCCAGCCCCCTGCCATGCCCAGGGTTGCCCTGGTAACTGTTGCTGGCCCCCAAAGCGGAAGTGGGCGGGGCCTGGCGCCCTCCAGCCCCCTGCCATGCCCAGGGTTGCCCTGGTAACTGTTGCTTGGCCCCAAAGCGGAAGTGGGCGGGGCTTGGCGCCCTCCAGCCTCCAGGCTTGCCCTGGCAACTGTTGCTGGGCCCCAAAGCGGAAGTGGGCGGGGCCTGGCACGCTCCAGCCCCCTGCCATGTCCAGGTTTGCCCTGGTAACTGTTGCTGGCATCCAAAGCGTAAGAGGGCGGGGCCTGGCGCCCTCCAGCCCCCAGCCATGCCCAGGATTGCCCTGGCAACTGTTGCTGGCCACCAAAGCGGAAGTGGGCGGGGCCTGGCGCCCTACAGCCTCCAGCCATGCCCAGGCTTGCCCTGGCAACTGTTGCTGGGCCCAAAAGCGGAAGTGGGCGGGGCCTGGCGCCTTCCAGCCTCCAGCCATGCCCAGGCTTGCCCTTGCAACTGTTGCTGGGCCCCAAAGCGGAAGTGGGCGGGGCCTGGGCCCTCCAGCCCCCTGCAATGCCCAGGGCTGCCCTGGCAACTGTTGCTTGGCCCCAAAGCGGAAGTGCGCGGGGCCTGGTGCCCTCCAGCCCCCTGCCATGCCCAGGCTTGCCCTGTCAACTGTTGCTGGCCCCCAAAGCGGAAGTGGGTGGGGCCTGGCGCCCTCCAGCCCCTTGCCATGCCGAGGCATGCCCTGGCAACTGTTGCTGGCCCCCAAAGCGGAAGTGGGTGGGGCCTGGCGCCCTCCAGCCCCCTGCCATGCCCAGGGTTGCCCTGGTAACTGTTCCTGGCCCCAAAGCGGAAGTGGGCGGGGCCTGGCGCCCTCCAGCCCCCAGCCATGCCCAGGATTGCCCTGGCAACTGTTGCTGGCCCCCAAAGCGGAAGTGGGCGGGGCCTGGCGCCCTCCAGCCATGCCCAGGGTTGCCCTGGCAACTGTTGCTGGCCCCCAAAGCGGAAGTGGGCGGGGCCTGGCGCCCTCCAGCCCCCAGCCATGCCCAGGCTTGCCCTGTCAACTGTTACTGGGCCCCAAAGCGGAAGTGGGCGGGGCCTGGCGCCCTCCAGCCCCCTGCCATGTCCAGGTTTGCCCTGGTAACTGTTGCTGGCATCCAAAGCGGAAATGGGCGGGGCCTGGCGCCCTCCAGCCCCCAGCCATGCCCAGGGTTGCCCTGGTAACTGTTGCTTGGCCCCAAAGCGGAAGTGGGCGGGGCCTGGCGCCCTCCAGCCTCCAGCCATGCCCAGGCTTGCCCTGGCAACTGTTGCTGGGCCCCAAAGCGGAAGTGGGCGGGGCCTGGCGCCCTCCAGCCCCCTGCCATGCCCAGGGTTGCCCTGGTAACTGTTGCTGGGCCCCAAAGCGGAAGTGGGCGGGGCCTGGCGCCCTCCAGCCCCCTGCCATGCCCAGGGTTGCCCTGGTAACTGTTGCTGGCCCCCAAAGCGGAAGTGGGCGGGGCCTGGCGCCCTCCAGCCTCCAGCCATGCCCAGGCTTGCCCTGGCAACTGTTGCTGGGCCCCAAAGCGGAAGTGGGCGGGGCCTGGCACCCTCCAGCCCCCTGCCATGTCCAGGTTTGCCCTGGTAACTGTTGCTGGCATCCAAAGCGTAAGAGGGCGGGGCCTGGCGCCCTCCAGCCCCCAGCCATGCCCAGGATTGCCCTGGCAACTGTTGCTGGCCCCCAAAGCGGAAGTTGGCGGGGCCTGGCGCCCTCCAGCCCCCAGCCATGCCGAGGAATGCCCTGGCAACTGTTGCTGGCCCCCAAAGCGGAAGTGGGCGGGGCCTGGCGCCCTCCAGCCCCCTGCCATGCCCAGGGTTGCCCTGGTAACTGTTGCTGGGCCCCAAAGCGGAAGTGGGCGGGGCCTGGCGCCCTCCAGCCCCCAGCCATGCCCAGGCTTGCCCTGTCAACTGTTGCTGGGCCCCAAAGCGGAAGTGGGCGGGGCCTGGCGCCCTCCAGCCCCCTGCCTTGTCCAGGTTTCTCCTGGTAACTGTTGCTGGCCCCCAAAGCGGAAGTGGGCGGGGCCTGGAGCCCTCCAGCCATGCCCAGGGTTGCCCTGGCAACTGTTGCTGGCCCCCAAAGCGGAAGTGGGCGGGGCCTGGCGCCCTCCAGCCCCCTGCCATGCCGAGGAATGCCCTGGCAACTGTTGCTGGCCCCCAAAGCGGAAGTGGGCGGGGCCTGGCGCCCTCCAGCCCCCAGCCATGCCCAGGCTTGCCCTGGTAACTGTTGCTGGGCCCCAAAGCGGAAGTGGGCGGGGCCTGGCGCCCTCCAGCCCCCAGCCATGCCCAGGCTTGCCCTGTCAACTGTTACTGGGCCCCAAAGCGGAAGTGGGCGGGGCCTGGCGCCCTCCAGCCCCCTGCCATGTCCAGGTTTGCCCTGATAACTGTTGCTGGCATCCAAAGCGGAAGAGGGCGGGGCCTGGCGCCCTCCAGCCCCCAGCCATGCCCAGGGTTGCCCTGGTAACTGTTGCTTGGCCCCAAAGCGGAAGTGGGCGGGGCCTGGCGCCCTCCAGCCTCCAGCCATGCCCAGGCTTGCCCTGGCAACTGTTGCTGGGCCCCAAAGCGTAAGTGGGCGGGGCCTGGCGCCCTCCAGCCCCCTGCCATGCCCAGGGTTGCCCTGGTAACTGTTGCTGGGCCCCAAAGCGGAAGTGGGCGGGGCCTGGCGCCCTCCAGCCCCCTGCCATGCCCAGGCTTGCCCTGGCAACTGTTGCTGGGCCCCAAAGCGGAAGTGGGCGGGGCCTGGCACCCTCCATCCCCCTGCCATGTCCAGGTTTGCCCTGGTAACTGTTGCTGGCATCCAAAGCGTAAGAGGGCGGGGCCTGGCGCCCTCCAGCCCCCAGCCATGCCCAGGATTGCCCTGGTAGCTGTTGCTTGGCCCCAAAGCGGAAGTCGGCGGGGCCTGGCGCCCTCCAGCCTCCAGCCATGCCCAGGCTTGCCCTGGCAACTGTTGCTGGGCCCCAAAGCGGAAGTGGGCGGGGCCTGGCGCCCTCCAGCCCCCTGCCATGCCGAGGAATGCCCTGGCAACTGTTGCTGGCCCCCAAAGCGGAAGTGGGCGGGGCCTGGCGCCCTCCAGCCCCCAGCCATGCCCAGGCTTGCCCTGGTAACTGTTGCTGGGCCCCAAAGCGGAAGTGGGCGGGGCCTGGCGCCCTCCAGCCCCCAGCCATGCCCAGGCTTGCCCTGGCAACTTTTGCTGGGCCCCAAAGCGGAAGTGGGCGGGGCCTGGCGCCCTCCAGCCCCCAGCCATGCCCAGGCTTGCCCTGTCAACTGTTACTGGGCCCCAAAGCGGAAGTGGGCGGGGCCTGGCGCCCTCCAGCCCCCTGCCATTTCCAGGTTTGCCCTGGTAACTGTTGCTGGCATCCAAAGCGGAAGAGGGCGGGGCCTGGCGCCCTCCAGCCCCCAGCCATGCCCAGGGTTGCCCTGGTAACTGTTGCTTGGCCCCAAAGCGGAAGTCGGCGGGGCCTGGCGCCCTCCAGCCTCCAGCCATGCCCAGGCTTGCCCTGGCAACTGTTGCTGGGCCCCAAAGCGGAAGTGGGCGGGGCCTGGCGCCCTCCAGCCCCCTGCCATTTCCAGGTTTGCCCTGGTAACTGTTGCTGGCATCCAAAGCGGAAGAGGGCGGGGCCTGGCGCCCTCCAGCCCCCAGCCATGCCCAGGGTTGCCCTGGTAACTGTTGCTTGGCCCCAAAGCGGAAGTCGGCGGGGCCTGGCGCCCTCCAGCCCCCTGCCATGCCCAGGGTTGCCCTGGTAACTGTTGCTGGGCCCCAAAGCGGAAGTGGGCGGGGCCTGGCGCCCTCCAGCCCCCAGCCATGCCCAGGCTTGCCCTGGTAACTGTTGCTGGCCCCCAAAGCGGAAGTGGGCGGGGCCTGGCGCCCTCCAGCCCCCTGCCATGTCCAGGTTTGCCCTGGTAACTGTTGCTGGCATCCAAAGCGGAAGAGGGCGGGGCCTGGCGCCCTCCAGCCCCCAGCCATGCCCAGGGTTGCCCTGGTAACTGTTGCTGGGCCCCAAAGCGGAAGTGGGCGGGGCCTGGCGCCCTCCAGCCCCCAGCCATGCCCAGGCTTGCCCTGGCAACTTTTGCTGGGCCCCAAAGCGGAAGTGGGCGGGGCCTGGCGCCCTCCAGCCCCCAGCCATGCCCAGGCTTGCCCTGTCAACTGTTACTGGGCCCCAAAGCGGAAGTGGGCGGGGCCTGGCGCCCTCCAGCCCCCTGCCATGTCCAGGTTTGCCCTGGTAACTGTTGCTGGCATCCAAAGCGGAAGAGGGCGGGGCCTGGCGCCCTCCAGCCCCCAGCCATGCCCAGGGTTGCCCTGGTAACTGTTGCTTGGCCCCAAAGCGGAAGTGGGCGGGGCCTGGCGCCCTCCAGCCTCCAGCCATGCCCAGGCTTGCCCTGGCAACTGTTGCTGGGCCCCAAAGCGGAAGTGGGCGGGGCCTGGCGCCCTCCAGCCCCCAGCCATGCCCAGGGTTGCCCTGGTAACTGTTGCTTGGCCCCAAAGCGGAAGTGGGCGGGGCCTGGCGCCCTCCAGCCTCCAGCCATGCCCAGGCTTGCCCTGGCAACTGTTGCTGGGCCCCAAAGCGGAAGTGGGCGGGGCCTGGCGCCCTCCAGCCCCCAGCCATGCCCAGGCTTGCCCTGGCAACTGTTGCTGGGCCCCAAAGCGGAAGTGGGCGTGGCCTGGCGCCCTCCAGCCCCCTGCCATGACCAGGGTTGCCCTGGTAACTGTTGCTGGCCCCCAAAGCGGAAGTGGGCGGGGCCTGGCGCCCTCCAGCCCCCTGCTATGCCCAGGGTTGCCCTGGTAACTGTTGCTGGCCCCAAAGCGGAAGTGGGCGGGGCCTGGCGCCCTCCAGCCCCCTGCCATGCCCAGGGTTGCACTGGTAACTGTTGCTGGGCCCCAAAGCGGAAGTGGGCGGGGCCTGGCGCCCTCCAGCCATGCCCAGGGTTGCCCTGGCAACTGTTGCTGGCCCCCAAAGCGGAAGTGGGCGGGGCCTGGCGCCCTCCAGCCCCCTGCCATGCCGAGGAATGCCCTGGCAACTGTTGCTGGCCCCCAAAGCGGAAGTGGGCGGGGCCTGGCGCCCTCCAGCCCCCTGCTATGCCCAGGGTTGCCCTGGTAACTGTTGCTGGCCCCAAAGCGGAAGTGGGCGGGGCCTGGCGCCCTCCAGCCCCCAGCCATGCCCAGGCTTGCCCTGTCAACTGTTACTGGGCCCCAAAGCGGAAGTGGGCGGGGCCTGGCGCCCTCCAGCCCCCTGCCATGTCCAGGTTTGCCCTGGTAACTGTTGCTGGCATCCAAAGCGGAAGAGGGCGGGGCCTGGCGCCCTCCAGCCCCCAGCCATGCCCAGGGTTGCCCTGGTAACTGTTGCTTGGCCCCAAAGCGGAAGTGGGCGGGGCCTGGCGCCCTCCAGCCCCCAGCCATGCCGAGGAATGCCCTGGCAACTGTTGCTGGGCCCCAAAGCGGAAGTGGGCGGGGCCTGACGCCCTCCAGCCCCCTGCCATGTCCAGGTTTCTCCTGGTAACTGTTGCTGGCCCCCAAAGCGGAAGTGGGCGGGGCCTGGCGCCCTCCAGCCATGCCCAGGGTTGCCCTGGCAACTGTTGCTGGCCCCCAAAGCGGAAGTGGGCGGGGCCTGGCGCCATCCAGCCCCCTGCCATGCCCAGGGTTGCCCTGGTAACTGTTGCTGGGCCCCAAAGCGGAATTGGGCGGGGCCTGGGGCCCTCCAGCCCCCAGCCATGCCCAGGCTTGCCCTGTCAACTGTTGCTGGGCCCCAAAGCGGAAGTGGGCGGGGCCTGGCGCCCTCCAGCACCCTGCCATGTCCAGGTTTCTCCTGGTAACTGTTGCTGGCCCCCAAAGCGGAAGTGGGCGGGGCCTGGCGCCCTCCAGCCCCCTGCCATGCCGAGGAATGCCCTGGCAACTGTTGCTGGCCCCCAAAGCGGAAGTGGGCGGGGCCTGGCGCCCTCCAGCCCCCTGCTATGCCCAGGGTTGCCCTGGTAACTGTTGCTGGCCCCAAAGCGGAAGTGGGCGGGGCCTGGCGCCCTCCAGCCCCCTGCCATGCCCAGGGTTTCCCTGGTAACTGTTGCTGGGCCCCAAAGCGGAAGTGGGCGGGGCCTGGCGCCCTCCAGCCCCCAGCCATGCCCAGGCTTGCCCTGTCAACTGTTACTGGGCCCCAAAGCGGAAGTGGGCGGGGCCTGGCGCCCTCCAGCCCCCTGCCATGTCCAGGTTTGCCCTGGTAACTGTTGCTGGCATCCAAAGCGGAAGAGGGCGGGGCCTGGCGCCCTCCATCCCCCAGCCATGCCCAGGGTTGCCCTGGTAACTGTTGCTTGGCCCCAAAGCGGAAGTGGGCGGGGCCTGGCGCCCTCCAGCCTCCAGCCATGCCCAGGCTTGCCCTGGCAAATGTTGCTGGGCCCCAAAGCGGAAGTGGGCGGGGCCTTGCGCCCTCCAGCCCCCTGCCATGCCCAGGGTTGCCCTGGTAACTGTTGCTGGGCCCCAAAGCGGAAGTGGGCGGGGCCTGGCGCCCTCCAGTCTCCAGCCATGCCCAGGCTTGCCCTGGCAACTTTTGCTGGGCCCCAAAGCGGAAGTGGGCGGGGCCTGGCGCCCTCCAGCCTCCAGCCATGCCCAGGCTTGCCCTGGCAAATGTTGCTGGGCCCCAAAGCGGAAGTGGGCGGGGCCTTGCGCCCTCCAGCCCCCAGCCATGCCCAGGCTTGCCCTGTCAACTGTTACTGGGCCCCAAAGCGGAAGTGGGCGGGGCCTGGCGCCCTCCAGCCCCCTGCCATGTCCAGGTTTGCCCTGGTAACTGTTGCTGGCATCCAAAGCGGAAGAGGGCGGGGCCTGGCGCCCTCCAGCCCCCAGCCATGCCCAGGGTTGCCCTGTTAACTGTTGCTTGGCCCCAAAGCGGAAGTGGGCGGGGCCTGGCGCCCTCCAGCCTCCAGCCATGCCCAGGCTTGCCCTGGCAACTGTTGCTGGGCCCCAAAGCGGAAATGGGCGGGGCCTGGCGCCCTTCAGACCCCTGCCATGCCCAGGGTTGCCCTGGTAACTGTTGCTGGGCCCCAAAGCGGAAGTGGGCGGGGCCTGGCGCCCTCAAGCCCCCTGCCATGCCGAGGAATGCCCTGGCAACTGTTGCTGGCCCCCAAAGCGGAAGTGGGCGGGGCCTGGCGCCCTCCAGCCCCCTGCTATGCCCAGGGTTGCCCTGGTAACTGTTGCTGGCCCCAAAGCGGAAGTGGGCGGGGCCTGGAGCCCTCCAGCCCCCTGCCATGCCCAGGGTTGCCCTGTCAACTGTTACTGGGCCCCAAAGCGGAAGTGGGCGGGGCCTGGCGCCCTCCAGCCCCCTGCTATGCCCAGGGTTGCCCTGGTAACTGTTGCTGGCCCCAAAGCGGAAGTGGGCGGGGCCTGGCGCCCTCCAGCCCCCTGCCATGCCCAGGGTTGCCCTGGCAACTGTTGCTGGGCCCCAAAGCGGAAGTGGGCGGGGCCTGGCGCCCTCCAGCCCCCAGCCATGCCCAGGCTTGCCCTGGCAACTGTTTCTGGGCCCCAAAGCGGAAGTGGGTGGGGCCTGGCGCCCTCCAGCCCCCAGCCATGCCCAGGATTGCCCTGGCAACTGTTGCTGGCCCCCAAAGCGGAAGTGGGCGGGGCCTGGCGCCCTCCAGCCCCCAGCCATGCCGAGGAATGCCCTGGCAACTGTTGCTGGCCCCCAAAGCGGAAGTGGGCGGGGCCTGGCGCCCTCCAGCCCCCTGCCATGCCCAGGGTTGCCCTGGTAACTGTTGCTGGCCCCAAAGCGGAAGTGGGCGGGGCCTGGCGCCATCCAGCCCCCTGCCATGCCCAGGGTTGCCCTGGTAACTGTTGCTGGGCCCCAAAGCGGAAGTGGGCGGGGCCTGGGGCCCTCCAGCCCCCAGCCATGCCCAGGCTTGCCCTGTCAACTGTTGCTGGGCCCCAAAGCGGAAGTGGGCGGGGCCTGGCGCCCTCCAGCACCCTGCCATGTCCAGGTTTCTCCTGGTAACTGTTGCTGGCCCCCAAAGCGGAAGTGGGCGGGGCCTGGCGCCCTCCAGCCCCCTGCCATGCCGAGGAATGCCCTGGCAACTGTTGCTGGCCCCCAAAGCGGAAGTGGGCGGGGCCTGGCGCCCTCCAGCCCCCTGCCATGCCCAGGGTTGCCCTGGTAACTGTTGCTGGCCCCAAAGCGGAAGTGGGCGGGGCCTGGCGCCCTCCAGCCCCCTGCCATGCCCAGGGTTTCCCTGGTAACTGTTGCTGGGCCCCAAAGCGGAAGTGGGCGGGGCCTGGCGCCCTCCAGCCCCCAGCCATGCCCAGGCTTGCCCTGTCAACTGTTACTGGGCCCCAAAGCGTAAGTGGGCGGGGCCTGGCGCCCTCCAGCCCCCTGCCATGTCCAGGTTTGCCCTGGTAACTGTTGCTGGCATCCAAAGCGGAAGAGGGCGGGGCCTGGCGCCCTCCATCCCCCAGCCATGCCCAGGGTTGCCCTGGTAACTGTTGCTTGGCCCCAAAGCGGAAGTGGGCGGGGCCTGGCGCCCTCCAGCCTCCAGCCATGCCCAGGCTTGCCCTGGCAACTGTTGCTGGGCCCCAAAGCGGAAGTGGGCGGGGCCTTGCGCCCTCCAGCCCCCTGCCATGCCCAGGGTTGCCCTGGTAACTGTTGCTGGGCCCCAAAGCGGAAGTGGGCGGGGCCTGGCGCCCTCCAGTCTCCAGCCATGCCCAGGCTTGCCCTGGCAACTTTTGCTGGGCCCCAAAGCGGAAGTGGGCGGGGCCTGGCGCCCTCCAGCCCCCAGCCATGCCCAGGCTTGCCCTGTCAACTGTTGCTGGGCCCCAAAGCGGAAGTGGGCGGGGCCTGGCGCCCTCCAGCCCCCTGCCATGTCCAGGTTTGCCCTGGCAACTGTTGCTGGCCCCCAAAGCGGAAGTGGGCGGGGCCTGGCGCCCTCCAGCCCCCAGCCATGCCCAGGCTTGCCCTGGCAACTGTTGCTGGGCCCCAAAGCGGAAGTGGGCGGGGCCTGGCGCCCTCCAGCCCCCAGCCATGCCCAGGCAACTTTTGCTGGGCCCCAAAGCGGAAGTGGGCGGGGCCTGGCGCCCTCCAGCCCCCAGCCATGCCCAGGCTTGCCCTGTCAACTGTTACTGGGCCCCAAAGCGGAAGTGGGCGGGGCCTGGCGCCCTCCAGCCCCCTGCCATTTCCAGGTTTGCCCTGGTAACTGTTGCTGGCATCCAAAGCGGAAGAGGGCGGGGCCTGGCGCCCTCCAGCCCCCAGCCATGCCCAGGGTTGCCCTGGTAACTGTTGCTTGGCCCCAAAGCGGAAGTCGGCGGGGCCTGGCGCCCTCCAGCCTCCAGCCATGCCCAGGCTTGCCCTGGCAACTGTTGCTGGGCCCCAAAGCGGAAGTGGGCGGGGCCTGGCGCCCTCCAGCCCCCTGCCATTTCCAGGTTTGCCCTGGTAACTGTTGCTGGCATCCAAAGCGGAAGAGGGCGGGGCCTGGCGCCCTCCAGCCCCCAGCCATGCCCAGGGTTGCCCTGGTAACTGTTGCTTGGCCCCAAAGCGGAAGTCGGCGGGGCCTGGCGCCCTCCAGCCC
The DNA here is from genome assembly GCF_055691185.1 of Crinia signifera. Lineage (NCBI taxonomy): Eukaryota > Metazoa > Chordata > Amphibia > Anura > Myobatrachidae > Crinia > Crinia signifera. The sequence continues at coordinate 6,017 of NW_028142205.1, read as the reverse complement.
CCTGCCATGCCCAGGGTTGCCCTGGTAACTGTTGCTGGCCCCCAAAGCGGAAGTGGGCGGGGCCTGGCGCCCTCCAGCCCCCTGCCATGCCCAGGGTTGCCCTGGTAACTGTTGCTGGGCCCCAAAGCGGAAGTGGGCGGGGCCTGGCGCCCTCCAGCCCCCAGCCATGCCCAGGCTTGCCCTGGCAACTTTTGCTGGGCCCCAAAGCGGAAGTGGGCGGGGCCTGGCGCCCTCCAGCCCCCAGCCATGCCCAGGCTTGCCCTGTCAACTGTTACTGGGCCCCAAAGCGGAAGTGGGCGGGGCCTGGCGCCCTCCAGCCCCCTGCCATGTCCAGGTTTGCCCTGGTAACTGTTGCTGGCATCCAAAGCGGAAGAGGGCGGGGCCTGGCGCCCTCCAGCCCCCAGCCATGCCCAGGGTTGCCCTGGTAACTGTTGCTTGGCCCCAAAGCGGAAGTGGGCGGGGCCTGGCGCCCTCCAGCCTCCAGCCATGCCCAGGCTTGCCCTGGCAACTGTTGCTGGGCCCCAAAGCGGAAGTGGGCGGGGCCTGGCGCCCTCCAGCCCCCTGCCATGCCCAGGGTTGCCCTGGTAACTGTTGCTGGGCCCCAAAGCGGAAGTGGGCGGGGCCTGGCGCCCTCCAGCCCCCAGCCATGCCCAGGCTTGCCCTGGCAACTGTTGCTGGGCCCCAAAGCGGAAGTGGGCGTGGCCTGGCGCCCTCCAGCCCCCTGCCATGCCCAGGGTTGCCCTGGTAACTGTTGCTGGCCCCCAAAGCGGAAGTGGGCGGGGCCTGGCGCCCTCCAGCCCCCTGCTATGCCCAGGGTTGCCCTGGTAACTGTTGCTGGCCCCAAAGCGGAAGTGGGCGGGGCCTGGCGCCCTCCAGCCCCCTGCCATGCCCAGGGTTGCACTGGTAACTGTTGCTGGGCCCCAAAGCGGAAGTGGGCGGGGCCTGGCGCCCTCCAGCCATGCCCAGGGTTGCCCTGGCAACTGTTGCTGGCCCCCAAAGCGGAAGTGGGCGGGGCCTGGCGCCCTCCAGCCCCCTGCCATGCCGAGGAATGCCCTGGCAACTGTTGCTGGCCCCCAAAGCGGAAGTGGGCGGGGCCTGGCGCCCTCCAGCCCCCTGCTATGCCCAGGGTTGCCCTGGTAACTGTTGCTGGCCCCAAAGCGGAAGTGGGCGGGGCCTGGCGCCCTCCAGCCCCCTGCCATGCCCAGGGTTTCCCTGGTAACTGTTGCTGGGCCCCAAAGGGGAAGTGGGCGGGGCCTGGCGCCCTCCAGCCCCCAGCCATGCCCAGGCTTGCCCTGTCAACTGTTACTGGGCCCCAAAGCGGAAGTGGGCGGGGCCTGGCGCCCTCCAGCCCCCTGCCATGTCCAGGTTTGCCCTGGTAACTGTTGCTGGCATCCAAAGCGGAAGAGGGCGGGGCCTGGCGCCCTCCAGCCCCCAGCCATGCCCAGGGTTGCCCTGGTAACTGTTGCTTGGCCCCAAAGCGGAAGTGGGCGGGGCCTGGCGCCCTCCAGCCCCCAGCCATGCCGAGGAATGCCCTGGCAACTGTTGCTGGGCCCCAAAGCGGAAGTGGGCGGGGCCTGGCGCCCTCCAGCCCCCTGCCATGTCCAGGTTTCTCCTGGTAACTGTTGCTGGCCCCCAAAGCGGAAGTGGGCGGGGCCTGGCGCCCTCCAGCCATGCCCAGGGTTGCCCTGGCAACTGTTGCTGGCCCCCAAAGCGGAAGTGGGCGGGGCCTGGCGCCATCCAGCCCCCTGCCATGCCCAGGGTTGCCCTGGTAACTGTTGCTGGGCCCCAAAGCGGAATTGGGCGGGGCCTGGGGCCCTCCAGCCCCCAGCCATGCCCAGGCTTGCCCTGTCAACTGTTGCTGGGCCCCAAAGCGGAAGTGGGCGGGGCCTGGCGCCCTCCAGCACCCTGCCATGTCCAGGTTTCTCCTGGTAACTGTTGCTGGCCCCCAAAGCGGAAGTGGGCGGGGCCTGGCGCCCTCCAGCCCCCTGCCATGCCGAGGAATGCCCTGGCAACTGTTGCTGGCCCCCAAAGCGGAAGTGGGCGGGGCCTGGCGCCCTCCAGCCCCCTGCTATGCCCAGGGTTGCCCTGGTAACTGTTGCTGGCATCCAAAGCGGAAGAGGGCGGGGCCTGGCGCCCTCCAGCCCCCAGCCATGCCCAGGGTTGCCCTGGTAACTGTTGCTTGGCCCAAAGCGGAAGTCGGCGGGGCCTGGCGCCCTCCAGCCTCCAGCCATGCCCAGGCTTGCCCTGGCAACTGTTGCTGGGCCCCAAAGCGGAAGTGGGCGGGGCCTGGCGCCCTCCAGCCCCCTGCCATTTCCAGGTTTGCCCTGGTAACTGTTGCTGGCATCCAAAGCGGAAGAGGGCGGGGCCTGGCGCCCTCCAGCCCCCAGCCATGCCCAGGGTTGCCCTGGTAACTGTTGCTTGGCCCCAAAGCGGAAGTCGGCGGGGCCTGGCGCCCTCCAGCCCCCTGCCATGCCCAGGGTTGCCCTGGTAACTGTTGCTGGCCCCCAAAGCGGAAGTGGGCGGGGCCTGGCGCCCTCCAGCCCCCTGCCATGCCCAGGGTTGCCCTGGTAACTGTTGCTGGGCCCCAAAGCGGAAGTGGGCGGGGCCTGGCGCCCTCCAGCCCCCAGTCATGCCCAGGCTTGCCCTGGCAACTTTTGCTGGGCCCAAAGCGGAAGTGGGCGGGGCCTGGCGCCCTCCAGCCCCCAGCCATGCCCAGGCTTGCCCTGTCAACTGTTACTGGGCCCCAAAGCGGAAGTGGGCGGGGCCTGGCGCCCTCCAGCCCCCTGCCATGCCCAGGGTTGCCCTGGTAACTGTTGCTGGCCCCCAAAGCGGAAGTGGGCGGGGCCTGGCGCCCTCCAGCCCCCTGCCATGCCCAGGGTTGCCCTGGTAACTGTTGCTGGGCCCCAAAGCGGAAGTGGGCGGGGCCTGGCGCCCTCCAGCCCCCAGTCATGCCCAGGCTTGCCCTGGCAACTTTTGCTGGGCCCCAAAGCGGAAGTGGGCGGGGCCTGGCGCCCTCCAGCCCCCAGCCATGCCCAGGCTTGCCCTGTCAACTGTTACTGGGCCCCAAAGCGGAAGTGGGCGGGGCCTGGCGCCCTCCAGCCCCCTGCCATGTCCAGGTTTGCCCTGGTAACTGTTGCTGGCATCCAAAGCGGAAGAGGGCGGGGCCTGGCGCCCTCCAGCCCCCAGCCATGCCCAGGGTTGCCCTGGTAACTGTTGCTTGGCCCCAAAGCGGAAGTGGGCGGGGCCTGGCGCCCTCCAGCCTCCAGCCATGCCCAGGCTTGCCCTGGCAACTGTTGATGGGCCCCAAAGCGGAAGTGGGCGGGGCCTGGCGCCCTCCAGCCCCCTGCCATGCCCAGGGTTGCCCTGGTAACTGTTGCTGGGCCCCAAAGCGGAAGTGGGCGGGGCCTGGCGCCCTCCAGCCCCCAGCCATGCCCAGGCTTGCCCTGGCAACTGTTGCTGGGCCCCAAAGCGGAAGTGGGCGTGGCCTGGCGCCCTCCAGCCCCCTGCCATGCCCAGGGTTGCCCTGGTAACTGTTGCTGGCCCCCAAAGCGGAAGTGGGCGGGGCCTGGCGCCCTCCAGCCCCCTGCTATGCCCAGGGTTGCCCTGGTAACTGTTGCTGGCCCCAAAGCGGAAGTGGGCGGGGCCTGGCGCCCTCCAGCCCCCTGCCATTCCCAGGGTTGCACTGGTAACTGTTGCTGGGCCCCAAAGCGGAAGTGGGCGGGGCCTGGCGCCCTCCAGCCATGCCAAGGGTTGCCCTGGCAACTGTTGCTGGCCCCCAAAGCGGAAGTGGGCGGGGCCTGGCGCCCTCCAGCCCCCTGCCATGCCGAGGAATGCCCTGGCAACTGTTGCTGGCCCCCAAAGCGGAAGTGGGCGGGGCCTGGCGCCCTCCAGCCCCCTGCTATGCCCAGGGTTGCCCTGGTAACTGTTGCTGGCCCCAAAGCGGAAGTGGGCGGGGCCTGGCGCCCTCCAGCCCCCTGCCATGCCCAGGGTTTCCCTGGTAACTGTTGCTGGGCCCCAAAGGGGAAGTGGGCGGGGCCTGGCGCCCTCCAGCCCCCAGCCATGCCCAGGCTTGCCCTGTCAACTGTTACTGGGCCCCAAAGCGGAAGTGGGCGGGGCCTGGCGCCCTCCAGCCCCCTGCCATGTCCAGGTTTGCCCTGGTAACTGTTGCTGGCATCCAAAGCGGAAGAGGGCGGGGCCTGGCGCCCTCCAGCCCCCAGCCATGCCCAGGGTTGCCCTGGTAACTGTTGCTTGGTCCCAAAGCGGAAGTGGGCGGGGCCTGGCGCCCTCCAGCCCCCAGCCATGCCGAGGAATGCCCTGGCAACTGTTGCTGGGCCCCAAAGCGGAAGTGGGCGGGGCCTGGCGCCCTCCAGCCCCCTGCCATGTCCAGGTTTCTCCTGGTAACTGTTGCTGGCCCCCAAAGCGGAAGTGGGCGGGGCCTGGCGCCCTCCAGCCATGCCCAGGGTTGCCCTGGCAACTGTTGCTGGCCCCCAAAGCGGAAGTGGGCGGGGCCTGGCGCCATCCAGCCCCCTGCCATGCCCAGGGTTGCCCTGGTAACTGTTGCTGGGCCCCAAAGCGGAAGTGGGCGGGGCCTGGCGCCCTCCAGCCCCCTGCCATGCCGAGGAATGCCCTGGCAACTGTTGCTGGCCCCCAAAGCGGAAGTGGGCGGGGCCTGGCACCCTCCAGCCCCCTGCCATGTCCAGGTTTGCCCTGGTAACTGTTGCTGGCATCCAAAGCGGAAGAGGGCGGGGCCTGGCGCCCTCCAGCCCCCAGCCATGCCCAGGGTTGCCCTGGTAACTGTTGCTTGGCCCCAAAGCGGAAGTGGGCGGGGCCTGGCGCCCTCCAGCCTCCAGCCATGCCCAGGCTTGCCCTGGCAACTGTTGATGGGCCCCAAAGCGGAAGTGGGCGGGGCCTGGCGCCCTCCAGCCCCCTGCCATGCCCAGGGTTGCCCTGGTAACTGTTGCTGGGCCCCAAAGCGGAAGTGGGCGGGGCCTGGCGCCCTCCAGCCCCCAGCCATGCCCAGGCTTGCCCTGGCAACTGTTGCTGGGCCCCAAAGCGGAAGTGGGCGTGGCATGGCGCCCTCCAGCCCCCTGCCATGCCCAGGGTTGCCCTGGTAACTGTTGCTGGCCCCCAAAGCGGAAGTGGGCGGGGCCTGGCGCCCTCCAGCCCCCTGCTATGCCCAGGGTTGCCCTGGTAACTGTTGCTGGCCCCAAAGCGGAAGTGGGCGGGGCCTGGCGCCCTCCAGCCCCCTGCCATTCCCAGGGTTGCACTGGTAACTGTTGCTGGGCCCCAAAGCGGAAGTGGGCGGGGCCTGGCGCCCTCCAGCCATGCCCAGGGTTGCCCTGGCAACTGTTGCTGGCCCCCAAAGCGGAAGTGGGCGGGGCCTGGCGCCCTCCAGCCCCCTGCCATGCCGAGGAATGCCCTGGCAACTGTTGCTGGCCCCCAAAGCGGAAGTGGGCGGGGCCTGGCGCCCTCCAGCCCCCTGCTATGCCCAGGGTTGCCCTGGTAACTGTTGCTGGCCCCAAAGCGGAAGTGGGCGGGGCCTGGCGCCCTCCAGCCCCCTGCCATGCCCAGGGTTTCCCTGGTAACTGTTGCTGGGCCCCAAAGGGGAAGTGGGCGGGGCCTGGCGCCCTCCAGCCCCCAGCCATGCCCAGGCTTGCCCTGTCAACTGTTACTGGGCCCCAAAGCGGAAGTGGGCGGGGCCTGGCGCCCTCCAGCCCCCTGCCATGTCCAGGTTTGCCCTGGTAACTGTTGCTGGCATCCAAAGCGGAAGAGGGCGGGGCCTGGCGCCCTCCAGCCCCCAGCCATGCCCAGGGTTGCCCTGGTAACTGTTGCTTGGTCCCAAAGCGGAAGTGGGCGGGGCCTGGCGCCCTCCAGCCCCCAGCCATGCCGAGGAATGCCCTGGCAACTGTTGCTGGGCCCCAAAGCGGAAGTGGGCGGGGCCTGGCGCCCTCCAGCCCCCTGCCATGTCCAGGTTTCTCCTGGTAACTGTTGCTGGCCCCCAAAGCGGAAGTGGGCGA